>NC_034195.2:56898628-57108628 GCF_002021735.2 Oncorhynchus kisutch
GAGCTGAACATTCAGTTCACCCCCCCATTCAAAACTATCTAATCTAACAAGATTAAAAACGATCTTGACAATCTATATTACTGGGGCGGCAGGTAGTCTAGTCGTTAGAGCGTTGGACTAGTAACCGAAAGGTTGCAAGATCAAATCCCTTATATAAAAATCTGTTGTTCTGCCCCTGAACAAGGCGGTTAACCCGATGTTCCTAGACCGTCATTGAAAATAAGAATTTGTTCTTAACTGACTTGCCTAGTTAAATAAAGGTACAAATAAATGACTGCACCACATAGTTCTGAAACAACTCTGGAAACTAAGATTTAAGCAATAAGGACCGTGGGGATGTGGTAATCAAATGTTATTTTGGTCACATTCACATATTTATAGATGTTATTGCGGGTGTAGTGAAATGCTCCTGAAATGTTCCTAGCGCCAACAGTGCAGTAATATCTAACTAAATGCTTGTGTTCCTAGCTCCAACAGTGCACTAGTATCTAACTAAATGCTTGTGTTCCTAGCTCCAACAGTGCAGTAGTATCTAACTAAATGCTTGTGTTCCTAGCTCCAACAGTGCACTAGTATCTAACTAAATGCTTGTGTTCCTAGCTCCAACAGTGCACTAGTATCTAACTAAATGCTTGTGTTCCTAGCTCCAACAGTGCAGTAATATCTAACTAAATGCTTGTGTTCCTAGCTCCAACAGTGCAGTAGTATCTAACTAAATGCTTGTGTTCCTAGCTCCAACAGTGCAGTAGTATCTAACTAAATGCTTGTGTTCCTAGCTCCAACAGTACAGTAGTATCTAACTAAATGCTTGTGTTCCTAGCTCCAACAGTGCAGTAGTATCTAACTAAATGCTTGTGTTCCTAGCTCCAACAGTGCACTAGTATCTAACTAAATGCTTGTGTTTCTAGCTCCAACAGTGCACTAGTATCTAACTAAATGCTTGTGTTCCTAGCTCCAACAGTGCAGTAGTATCTAACTAAATGCTTGTGTTCCTAGCTCCAACAGTGCAGTAGTATCTAACTAAATGCTTGTGTTCCTAGCTCCAACAGTGCAGTAGTATCTAACTAAATGCTTGTGTTCCTAGCTCCAACAGTGCACTAGTATCTAACTAAATGCTTGTGTTCCTAGCTCCAACAGTGCAGTAGTATCTAACTAAATGCTTGTGTTCCTAGCTCCAACAGTGCAGTAGTATCTAACTAAATGCTTGTGTTCCTAGCTCCAACAGTGCACTAGTATCTAACTAAATGCTTGTGTTCCTAGCTCCAACAGTGCAGTAGTATCTAACTAAATGCTTGTGTTCCTAGCTCCAACAGTGCAGTAGTATCTAACTAAATGCTTGTGTTCCTAGCTCCAACAGTGCACTAGTATCTAACTAAATGCTTCTGTTCCTAGCTCCAACAGTGCACTAGTATCTAACTAAATGCTTGTGTTCCTAGCTCCAACAGTGCAGTAATATCTAACTAAATGCTTGTGTTCCTAGCTCCAACAGTGCAGTAGTATCTAACTAAATGCTTGTGTTCCTAGCTCCAACAGTGCAGTAGTATCTAACTAAATGCTTGTGTTCCTAGCTCCAACAGTACAGTAGTATCTAACTAAATGCTTGTGTTCCTAGCTCCAACAGTGCAGTAGTATCTAACTAAATGCTTGTGTTTCTAGCTCCAACAGTGCACTAGTATCTAACTAAATGCGTGTGTTCCTAGCTCCAACAGTGCAGTAGTATCTAACTAAATGCTTGTGTTCCTAGCTCCAACAGTGCAGTAGTATCTAACTAAATGCTTGTGTTCCTAGCTCCAACAGTGCAGTAGTATCTAACTAAATGCTTGTGTTCCTAGCTCCAACAGTGCAGTAGTATCTAACTAAATGCTTGTGTTCCTAGCTCCAACAGTGCAGTAGTATCTAACTAAATGCTTGTGTTCCTAGCTCCAACAGTGCACTAGTATCTAACTAAATGCTTGTGTTCCTAGCTCCAACAGTGCACTAGTATCTAACTAAATGCTTGTGTTCCTAGCTCCAACAGTGCAGTAGTATCTAACTAAATGCTTGTGTTCCTAGCTCCAACAGTGCAGTAGTATCTAACTAAATGCTTGTGTTCCTAGCTCCAACAGTGCAGTAGTATCTAACTAAATGCTTGTGTTCCTAGCTCCAACAGTGCACTAGTATCTAACTAAATGCTTGTGTTCCTAGCTCCAACAGTGCAGTAGTATCTAACTAAATGCTTGTGTTCCTAGCTCCAACAGTGCAGTAGTATCTAACTAAATGCTTGTGTTCCTAGCTCCAACAGTGCAGTAGTATCTAACTAAATGCTTGTGTTCCTAGCTCCAACAGTGCAGTAGTATCTAACTAAATGCTTGTGTTCCTAGCTCCAACAGTGCAGTAATATCTAACTAAATGCTTGTGTTTCTAGCTCCAACAGTGCAGTAATATCTAACTAAATGCTTGTGTTCCTACTGTAGCTCCAACAGTGCAGTAATATCTAACTAAATGCTTGTGTTCCTAGCTCCAACAGTGCAGTAGTATCTAACTAAATGCTTGTGTTCCTAGCTCCAACAGTGTAGTAATATCTAACTAAATGCTTGTGTTCCTAGCTCCAACAGTGCAGTAGTATCTAACTAAATGCTTGTGTTCCTAGCTCCAACAGTGTAGTAATATCTAACTAAATGCTTGTGTTTCTAGCTCCAACAGTGCAGTAATATCTAACTAAATGCTTGTGTTCCTAGCTCCAACAGTGTAGTAATATCTAACTAAATGCTTGTGTTTCTAGCTCCAACAGTGCAGTAATATCTAACTAAATGCTTGTGTTCCTAGCTCCAACAGTGCAGTAGTATCTAACTAAATGCTTGTGTTCCTAGCTCCAGCAGTGCAGTAATATCTAACTAAATGCTTGTGTTCCTAGCTCCAACAGTGTAGTAGTATCTAACTAAATGCTTGTGTTTCTAGCTCCAACAGTGCAGTAATATCTAACTAAATGCTTGTGTTCCTAGCTCCAACAGTGCAGTAGTATCTAACTAAATGCTTGTGTTCCTAGCTCCAGCAGTGCAGTAGTATCTAACTAAATGCTTGTGTTCCTAGCTCCAACAGTGCAGTAGTATCTAACTAAATGCTTGTGTTCCTAGCTCCAACAGTGCAGTAATATCTAACTAAATGCTTGTGTTTCTAGCTCCAACAGTGCAGTAATATCTAACTAAATGCTTGTGTTCCTAGCTCCAACAGTGCAGTAATATCTAACTAAATGCTTGTGTTCCTAGCTCCAACAGTGCAGTAGTATCTAACTAAATGCTTGTGTTCCTAGCTCCAACAGTGTAGTAATATCTAACTAAATGCTTGTGTTCCTAGCTCCAACAGTGCAGTAGTATCTAACTAAATGCTTGTGTTCCTAGCTCCAACAGTGCAGTAGTATCTAACTAAATGCTTGTGTTCCTAGCTCCAACAGTGCAGTAGTATCTAACTAAATGCTTGTGTTCCTAGCTCCAACAGTGCAGTAATATCTAACTAAATGCTTGTGTTTCTAGCTCCAACAGTGCAGTAATATCTAACTAAATGCTTGTGTTCCTACTGTAGCTCCAACAGTGCAGTAATATCTAACTAAATGCTTGTGTTCCTAGCTCCAACAGTGCAGTAGTATCTAACTAAATGCTTGTGTTCCTAGCTCCAACAGTGTAGTAATATCTAACTAAATGCTTGTGTTCCTAGCTCCAACAGTGCAGTAGTATCTAACTAAATGCTTGTGTTCCTAGCTCCAACAGTGTAGTAATATCTAACTAAATGCTTGTGTTTCTAGCTCCAACAGTGCAGTAATATCTAACTAAATGCTTGTGTTCCTAGCTCCAACAGTGTAGTAATATCTAACTAAATGCTTGTGTTTCTAGCTCCAACAGTGCAGTAATATCTAACTAAATGCTTGTGTTCCTAGCTCCAACAGTGCAGTAGTATCTAACTAAATGCTTGTGTTCCTAGCTCCAGCAGTGCAGTAATATCTAACTAAATGCTTGTGTTCCTAGCTCCAACAGTGTAGTAGTATCTAACTAAATGCTTGTGTTTCTAGCTCCAACAGTGCAGTAATATCTAACTAAATGCTTGTGTTCCTAGCTCCAACAGTGCAGTAGTATCTAACTAAATGCTTGTGTTCCTAGCTCCAGCAGTGCAGTAGTATCTAACTAAATGCTTGTGTTCCTAGCTCCAACAGTGCAGTAGTATCTAACTAAATGCTTGTGTTCCTAGCTCCAACAGTGCAGTAATATCTAACTAAATGCTTGTGTTTCTAGCTCCAACAGTGCAGTAATATCTAACTAAATGCTTGTGTTCCTAGCTCCAACAGTGCAGTAATATCTAACTAAATGCTTGTGTTCCTAGCTCCAACAGTGCAGTAGTATCTAACTAAATGCTTGTGTTCCTAGCTCCAACAGTGTAGTAATATCTAACTAAATGCTTGTGTTCCTAGCTCCAACAGTGTAGTAATATCTAACTAAATGCTTGTGTTTCTAGCTCCAACAGTGCAGTAACATCTAACTAAATGCTTGTGTTCCTAGCTCCAACAGTGTAGTAATATCTAACTAAATGCTTGTGTTCCTAGCTCCAACAGTGCAGTAGTATCTAACTAAATGCTTGTGTTCCTAGCTCCAGCAGTGCAGTAATATCTAACTAAATGCTTGTGTTCCTAGCTCCAACAGTGCAGTAGTATCTAACTAAATGCTTGTGTTTCTAGCTCCAACAGTGCAGTAGTATCTAACTAAATGCTTGTGTTCCTAGCTCCAACAGTGCACTAGTATCTAACTAAATGCTTGTGTTCCTAGCTCCAACAGTGCAGTAGTATCTAACTAAATGTTTGTGTTCCTAGCTCCAACAGTGCAGTAATATCTAACTAAATGCTTGTGTTTCTAGCTCCAACAGTGCAGTAATATCTAACTAAATGCTTGTGTTTCTAGCTCCAACAGTGCAGTAATATCTAACTAAATGCTTGTGTTCCTAGCTCCAACAGTGCAGTAATATCTAACTAAATGCTTGTGTTCCTAGCTCCAACAGTGCAGTAGTATCTAACTAAATGCTTGTGTTCCTAGCTCCAACAGTGCAGTAGTATCTAACTAAATGCTTGTGTTCCTAGCTCCAACAGTGCAGTAGTATCTAACTAAATGCTTGTGTTCCTAGCTCCAACAGTGCAGTAGTATCTAACTAAATGCTTGTGTTCCTAGCTCCAACAGTGCAGTAGTATCTAACTAAATGCTTGTGTTCCTAGCTCCAACAGTGCAGTAGTATCTAACTAAATGCTTGTGTTCCTAGCTCCAACAGTGCAGTAGTATCTAACTAAATGCTTGTGTTCCTAGCTCCAACAGTGCAGTAGTATCTAACTAAATGCTTGTGTTTCTAGCTCCAACAGTGCAGTAGTATCTAACTAAATGCTTGTGTTTCTAGCTCCAACAGTGCAGTAGTATCTAACTAAATGCTTGTGTTCCTAGCTCCAACAGTGCAGTAGTATCTAACTAAATGCTTGTGTTCCTAGCTCCAACAGTGCAGTAGTATCTAACTAAATGCTTGTGTTCCTAGCTCCAACAGTGCAGTAGTATCTAACTAAATGCTTGTGTTCCTAGCTCCAACAGTGCAGTAGTATCTAACTAAATGCTTGTGTTCCTAGCTCCAACAGTGCAGTAGTATCTAACTAAATGCTTGTGTTCCTAGCTCCAACAGTGCAGTAGTATCTAACTAAATGCTTGTGTTCCTAGCTCCAACAGTGCAGTAATATCTAACTAAATGCTTGTGTTCCTAGCTCCAACAGTGCAGTAGTATCTAACTAAATGCTTGTGTTCCTAGCTCCAACAGTGTAGTAATATCTAACTAAATGCTTGTGTTCCTAGCTCCAACAGTGTAGTAATATCTAACTAAATGCTTGTGTTTCTAGCTCCAACAGTGCAGTAACATCTAACTAAATGCTTGTGTTCCTAGCTCCAACAGTGTAGTAATATCTAACTAAATGCTTGTGTTCCTAGCTCCAACAGTGCAGTAGTATCTAACTAAATGCTTGTGTTCCTAGCTCCAGCAGTGCAGTAATATCTAACTAAATGCTTGTGTTCCTAGCTCCAACAGTGTAGTAGTATCTAACTAAATGCTTGTGTTTCTAGCTCCAACAGTGCAGTAGTATCTAACTAAATGCTTGTGTTCCTAGCTCCAACAGTGCAGTAGTATCTAACTAAATGCTTGTGTTCCTAGCTCCAGCAGTGCAGTAGTATCTAACTAAATGCTTGTGTTCCTAGCTCCAACAGTGCAGTAGTATCTAACTAAATGCTTGTGTTCCTAGCTCCAACAGTGCACTAGTATCTAACTAAATGCTTGTGTTCCTAGCTCCAACAGTGCAGTAATATCTAACTAAATGCTTGTGTTTCTAGCTCCAACAGTGCAGTAATATCTAACTAAATGCTTGTGTTTCTAGCTCCAACAGTGCAGTAATATCTAACTAAATGCTTGTGTTCCTAGCTCCAACAGTGCAGTAATATCTAACTAAATGCTTGTGTTCCTAGCTCCAACAGTGCAGTAGTATCTAACTAAATGCTTGTGTTCCTAGCTCCAACAGTGCAGTAGTATCTAACTAAATGCTTGTGTTCCTAGCTCCAACAGTGCAGTAGTATCTAACTAAATGCTTGTGTTCCTAGCTCCAACAGTGCAGTAGTATCTAACTAAATGCTTGTGTTCCTAGCTCCAACAGTGCAGTAGTATCTAACTAAATGCTTGTGTTCCTAGCTCCAACAGTGCAGTAGTATCTAACTAAATGCTTGTGTTCCTAGCTCCAACAGTGCAGTAGTATCTAACTAAATGCTTGTGTTCCTAGCTCCAACAGTGCAGTAGTATCTAACTAAATGCTTGTGTTTCTAGCTCCAACAGTGCAGTAGTATCTAACTAAATGCTTGTGTTTCTAGCTCCAACAGTGCAGTAGTATCTAACTAAATGCTTGTGTTCCTAGCTCCAACAGTGCAGTAGTATCTAACTAAATGCTTGTGTTCCTAGCTCCAACAGTGCAGTAGTATCTAACTAAATGCTTGTGTTCCTAGCTCCAACAGTGCAGTAGTATCTAACTAAATGCTTGTGTTCCTAGCTCCAACAGTGCAGTAGTATCTAACTAAATGCTTGTGTTCCTAGCTCCAACAGTGCAGTAGTATCTAACTAAATGCTTGTGTTCCTAGCTCCAACAGTGCAGTAATATCTAACTAAATGCTTGTGTTTCTAGCTCCAACAGTGCAGTAGTATCTAACTAAATGCTTGTGTTCTTAGCTCCAACAGTGCAGTAGTATCTAACTAAATGCTTGTGTTCCTAGCTCCAACAGTGCACTAGTATCTAACTAAATGCTTGTGTTCCTAGCTCCAACAGTGCAGTAGTATCTAACTAAATGCTTGTGTTCCTAGCTCCAACAGTGCAGTAATATCTAACTAAATGCTTGTGTTTCTAGCTCCAACAGTGCAGTAATATCTAACTAAATGCTTGTGTTCCTAGCTCCAACAGTGCAGTAATATCTAACTAAATGCTTGTGTTCCTAGCTCCAACAGTGCAGTAGTATCTAACTAAATGCTTGTGTTCCTAGCTCCAACAGTATAGTAATATCTAACTAAATGCTTGTGTTCCTAGCTCCAACAGTGCAGTAGTATCTAACTAAATGCTTGTGTTCCTAGCTCCAACAGTGCAGTAGTATCTAACTAAATGCTTGTGTTCCTAGCTCCAACAGTGCAGTAGTATCTAACTAAATGCTTGTGTTCCTAGCTCCAACAGTGCAGTAATATCTAACTAAATGCTTGTGTTTCTAGCTCCAACAGTGCAGTAATATCTAACTAAATGCTTGTGTTCCTACTGTAGCTCCAACAGTGCAGTAATATCTAACTAAATGCTTGTGTTCCTAGCTCCAACAGTGCAGTAGTATCTAACTAAATGCTTGTGTTCCTAGCTCCAACAGTGTAGTAATATCTAACTAAATGCTTGTGTTCCTAGCTCCAACAGTGCAGTAGTATCTAACTAAATGCTTGTGTTCCTAGCTCCAACAGTGTAGTAATATCTAACTAAATGCTTGTGTTTCTAGCTCCAACAGTGCAGTAATATCTAACTAAATGCTTGTGTTCCTAGCTCCAACAGTGTAGTAATATCTAACTAAATGCTTGTGTTTCTAGCTCCAACAGTGCAGTAATATCTAACTAAATGCTTGTGTTCCTAGCTCCAACAGTGCAGTAGTATCTAACTAAATGCTTGTGTTCCTAGCTCCAGCAGTGCAGTAATATCTAACTAAATGCTTGTGTTCCTAGCTCCAACAGTGTAGTAGTATCTAACTAAATGCTTGTGTTTCTAGCTCCAACAGTGCAGTAATATCTAACTAAATGCTTGTGTTCCTAGCTCCAACAGTGCAGTAGTATCTAACTAAATGCTTGTGTTCCTAGCTCCAGCAGTGCAGTAGTATCTAACTAAATGCTTGTGTTCCTAGCTCCAACAGTGCAGTAGTATCTAACTAAATGCTTGTGTTCCTAGCTCCAACAGTGCAGTAATATCTAACTAAATGCTTGTGTTTCTAGCTCCAACAGTGCAGTAATATCTAACTAAATGCTTGTGTTCCTAGCTCCAACAGTGCAGTAATATCTAACTAAATGCTTGTGTTCCTAGCTCCAACAGTGCAGTAGTATCTAACTAAATGCTTGTGTTCCTAGCTCCAACAGTGTAGTAATATCTAACTAAATGCTTGTGTTCCTAGCTCCAACAGTGTAGTAATATCTAACTAAATGCTTGTGTTTCTAGCTCCAACAGTGCAGTAACATCTAACTAAATGCTTGTGTTCCTAGCTCCAACAGTGTAGTAATATCTAACTAAATGCTTGTGTTCCTAGCTCCAACAGTGCAGTAGTATCTAACTAAATGCTTGTGTTCCTAGCTCCAGCAGTGCAGTAATATCTAACTAAATGCTTGTGTTCCTAGCTCCAACAGTGTAGTAGTATCTAACTAAATGCTTGTGTTTCTAGCTCCAACAGTGCAGTAGTATCTAACTAAATGCTTGTGTTCCTAGCTCCAACAGTGCAGTAGTATCTAACTAAATGCTTGTGTTCCTAGCTCCAGCAGTGCAGTAGTATCTAACTAAATGCTTGTGTTCCTAGCTCCAACAGTGCAGTAGTATCTAACTAAATGCTTGTGTTCCTAGCTCCAACAGTGCAGTAGTATCTAACTAAATGCTTGTGTTCCTAGCTCCAACAGTGCACTAGTATCTAACTAAATGCTTGTGTTCCTAGCTCCAACAGTGCAGTAGTATCTAACTAAATGTTTGTGTTCCTAGCTCCAACAGTGCAGTAATATCTAACTAAATGCTTGTGTTTCTAGCTCCAACAGTGCAGTAATATCTAACTAAATGCTTGTGTTTCTAGCTCCAACAGTGCAGTAATATCTAACTAAATGCTTGTGTTCCTAGCTCCAACAGTGCAGTAATATCTAACTAAATGCTTGTGTTCCTAGCTCCAACAGTGCAGTAGTATCTAACTAAATGCTTGTGTTCCTAGCTCCAACAGTGCAGTAGTATCTAACTAAATGCTTGTGTTCCTAGCTCCAACAGTGCAGTAGTATCTAACTAAATGCTTGTGTTCCTAGCTCCAACAGTGCAGTAGTATCTAACTAAATGCTTGTGTTCCTAGCTCCAACAGTGCAGTAGTATCTAACTAAATGCTTGTGTTCCTAGCTCCAACAGTGCAGTAGTATCTAACTAAATGCTTGTGTTCCTAGCTCCAACAGTGCAGTAGTATCTAACTAAATGCTTGTGTTCCTAGCTCCAACAGTGCAGTAGTATCTAACTAAATGCTTGTGTTTCTAGCTCCAACAGTGCAGTAGTATCTAACTAAATGCTTGTGTTTCTAGCTCCAACAGTGCAGTAGTATCTAACTAAATGCTTGTGTTCCTAGCTCCAACAGTGCAGTAGTATCTAACTAAATGCTTGTGTTCCTAGCTCCAACAGTGCAGTAGTATCTAACTAAATGCTTGTGTTCCTAGCTCCAACAGTGCAGTAGTATCTAACTAAATGCTTGTGTTCCTAGCTCCAACAGTGCAGTAGTATCTAACTAAATGCTTGTGTTCCTAGCTCCAACAGTGCAGTAGTATCTAACTAAATGCTTGTGTTCCTAGCTCCAACAGTGCAGTAGTATCTAACTAAATGCTTGTGTTCCTAGCTCCAACAGTGCAGTAATATCTAACTAAATGCTTGTGTTCCTAGCTCCAACAGTGCAGTAGTATCTAACTAAATGCTTGTGTTCCTAGCTCCAACAGTGTAGTAATATCTAACTAAATGCTTGTGTTCCTAGCTCCAACAGTGTAGTAATATCTAACTAAATGCTTGTGTTTCTAGCTCCAACAGTGCAGTAACATCTAACTAAATGCTTGTGTTCCTAGCTCCAACAGTGTAGTAATATCTAACTAAATGCTTGTGTTCCTAGCTCCAACAGTGCAGTAGTATCTAACTAAATGCTTGTGTTCCTAGCTCCAGCAGTGCAGTAATATCTAACTAAATGCTTGTGTTCCTAGCTCCAACAGTGTAGTAGTATCTAACTAAATGCTTGTGTTTCTAGCTCCAACAGTGCAGTAGTATCTAACTAAATGCTTGTGTTCCTAGCTCCAACAGTGCAGTAGTATCTAACTAAATGCTTGTGTTCCTAGCTCCAGCAGTGCAGTAGTATCTAACTAAATGCTTGTGTTCCTAGCTCCAACAGTGCAGTAGTATCTAACTAAATGCTTGTGTTCCTAGCTCCAACAGTGCACTAGTATCTAACTAAATGCTTGTGTTCCTAGCTCCAACAGTGCAGTAATATCTAACTAAATGCTTGTGTTTCTAGCTCCAACAGTGCAGTAATATCTAACTAAATGCTTGTGTTTCTAGCTCCAACAGTGCAGTAATATCTAACTAAATGCTTGTGTTCCTAGCTCCAACAGTGCAGTAATATCTAACTAAATGCTTGTGTTCCTAGCTCCAACAGTGCAGTAGTATCTAACTAAATGCTTGTGTTCCTAGCTCCAACAGTGCAGTAGTATCTAACTAAATGCTTGTGTTCCTAGCTCCAACAGTGCAGTAGTATCTAACTAAATGCTTGTGTTCCTAGCTCCAACAGTGCAGTAGTATCTAACTAAATGCTTGTGTTCCTAGCTCCAACAGTGCAGTAGTATCTAACTAAATGCTTGTGTTCCTAGCTCCAACAGTGCAGTAGTATCTAACTAAATGCTTGTGTTCCTAGCTCCAACAGTGCAGTAGTATCTAACTAAATGCTTGTGTTCCTAGCTCCAACAGTGCAGTAGTATCTAACTAAATGCTTGTGTTTCTAGCTCCAACAGTGCAGTAGTATCTAACTAAATGCTTGTGTTTCTAGCTCCAACAGTGCAGTAGTATCTAACTAAATGCTTGTGTTCCTAGCTCCAACAGTGCAGTAGTATCTAACTAAATGCTTGTGTTCCTAGCTCCAACAGTGCAGTAGTATCTAACTAAATGCTTGTGTTCCTAGCTCCAACAGTGCAGTAGTATCTAACTAAATGCTTGTGTTCCTAGCTCCAACAGTGCAGTAGTATCTAACTAAATGCTTGTGTTCCTAGCTCCAACAGTGCAGTAGTATCTAACTAAATGCTTGTGTTCCTAGCTCCAACAGTGCAGTAATATCTAACTAAATGCTTGTGTTTCTAGCTCCAACAGTGCAGTAGTATCTAACTAAATGCTTGTGTTCTTAGCTCCAACAGTGCAGTAGTATCTAACTAAATGCTTGTGTTCCTAGCTCCAACAGTGCAGTAGTATCTAACAATTCTCAACAATACACACACATCTAAAAGTAAAATGGAATTAAGAAATATGAATATTTGGACGAGCAATGTTGGAGTGGCATTGACTAAAATACAGTAGAATAGAATACAGTACATACATATGAGATGAGTAAAGCAGTATGGAACCATTCTGACCAGTGTTCCATTATTAGAGTGGCCAGTGACTCCATGTCTATGTATATGGGGCAGCAGCCTCTAAGGTGCAGGGTTGAGTAACTGGATGGAAGCCGGCTAGTGATGGCTATTTAACTGTCTGATGGCCTTGAGATAGAATATGTTTTTACAGTTTCTCGGTCCCAGCTTTGATGCACCTGTACTGACCTCGCCTTCTGGATGGAAGTGGGGTGAACAGGCTGTGGCTCAAGTGGTTGTTATCCTTGGTGATCTTTTTGGCCTTCCTGTGACATCGGGTGCTGTAGATGTCATGGAGGGCAGGTTGTTTGCCCCTCGTGATGAGAGAGAGAGAGTAGAGAAAGAGAGGGAGGTAAAGAGAGAGAGAGAGAGAGACCGAGACCCTCTGGAGAGCCCTGCGGTTGTGAAGTTGCCGTACCAGGCAGTGATACAGCCTGACAGGATGCTCTCAATTGTGTATCTGTAAAAGTTTGTGAGGGTTTTAGGTGAAAAGCCAAATTTCTTCAGCCTCCTAAGGTTGAAGAGAAGCTGTTGCGCCTTCTTCACCACATTGTCTGTCTGGGTAGATCATTTCAGATAGTCGTTGATGTGTACGCCGAGGAACTTGAAGCTTTTCACCTTCTCCACTGCGGTCCCGTCGATGTGGATATGGGATGTGCTCTTTTGGCTGTTTCCTGAAGTCCACGATCAGCTCCTTCACTTTCCTATCCCCACTCTGCCAGGGCCCTCACCTCCTCCCTATAGGCTGTCTTGTCATTCTTGGTAATCAGGCCGACAACTGTTGTATTGTCTGCAAACTTGATGATTGAGTTGGAGGCGTGCGTGGCCATGCAGTCATGGGTGAACAGGGAGTACAGGAGGGGGCTGAGCACGCACCCTTGTGGGGCCCCTGTGTTGATGATCAGCAAAGTGGAGGGGTTGTTTCCAACCTACAACACCTGGGGGTGGCCTGTCAGGAAGCCCAGGACCCAGTTGCACAGGGCGGGGTTCAGACCCAGGGCTCTGAGCTTGGTGGGTACTATGGTGTTGAAGGCTGAGCTATAGTCAATGAACAGCATTCTTACATAGGTATTCCTCTTGTCCAGATGGGATAGGGAAGTGTGATGGCGGTTGCATTGTCTGTGGACCTATTTGGGTGGTAAGCAAATTGAAGTGGGTCTAGGGTGTCAGGTAAGGTGGAGGTGATATGATCCTTGACTAGCCTCTCAAAGCACTTCATGGTGACAGACTATGAGGCGATAGTCATTTAGTTCAGTTACCTTTACCTTCTTGGGTACAGGAACAATGGTAGCCATCTTGAAGCATGATGGACAACAGACTGTATACCCCCTGTATATAACCTCATTATAGTTATTTTATTGTGTTACTTTTTACTTTAGTTTATTTAGTAAATATTTTCTTAACTTTTTCTTGAACTGCATTGTTGGTTAAAGGCTTGTAAGTAAACATTTCACGGTTGCATTCAACGCATGGGACAGATACAAATGGATTTCATTTGAGGCGTCACTACAGACCCGGGTTCGTTCCCCGGCTGTGTCACAACTGGCTGTGACTGGGAGTCCCATAGGACGGCGCCCAGCGTCGTCTGGTCGTCATGATGAGGACGGGCAGCTGGCGGCGCTGGACGTGGACCTGCAGTCCCTCATGATGAGGACGGGCAGCTGGCGGCGCTGGACGTGGACCTGCAGTCCCTCATGATGAGGACGGGCAGCTGGCGGCGCTGGACGTGGACCTGCAGTCCCTCATGATGAGGACGGGCAGCTGGCGGCGCTGGACGTGGACCTGCAGTCCCTCATGATGAGGACGGGCAGCTGGCGGCGCTGGACGTGGACCTGCAGTCCCTCATGATGAGGACGGGCAGCTGGCGGCGCTGGACGTGGACCTGCAGTCCCTCATGATGAGGACGGGCAGCTGGCGGCGCTGGACGTGGACCTGCAGTCCCTCATGATGAGGACGGGTAGCTGGCGGCGCTGGACGTGGACCTGCAGTCCCTCATGATGAGGACGGGCAGCTGGCGGCGCTGGACGTGGACCTGCAGTCCCTCATGATGAGGACGGGCAGCTGGCGGCGCTGGACGTGGACCTGCAGTCCCTCATGATGAGGACGGGCAGCTGGCGGCGCTGGACGTGGACCTGCAGTCCCTCATGATGAGGACGGGCAGCTGGCGGCGCTGGACGTGGACCTGCAGTCCCTCATGATGAGGACGGGCAGCTGGCGGCGCTGGACGTGGACCTGCAGTCCCTCATGATGAGGACGGGCAGCTGGCGGCGCTGGACGTGGACCTGCAGTCCCTCATGATGAGGACGGGCAGCTGGCGGCGCTGGACGTGGACCTGCAGTCCCTCATGATGAGGACGGGCAGCTGGCGGCGCTGGACGTGGACCTGCAGTCCCCCATGATGAGGACGGGCAGCTGGCGGCGCTGGACGTGGACCTGCAGTCCCCCATGATGAGGACGGGCAGCTGGCGGCGCTGGACGTGGACCTGCAGTCCTCCATGATGAGGACGGGCAGCTGGCGGCGCTGGACGTGGACCTGCAGTCCCTCATGATGAGGACGGGCAGCTGGCGGCGCTGGACGTGGACCTGCAGTCCCTCATGATGAGGACGGGCAGCTGGCGGCGCTGGACGTGGACCTGCAGTCCCTCATGATGAGGACGGGCAGCTGGCGGCGCTGGACGTGGACCTGCAGTCCCTCATGATGAGGACGGGCAGCTGGCGGCGCTGGACGTGGACCTGCAGTCCCTCATGATGAGGACGGGCAGCTGGCGGCGCTGGATGTGGACCTGCAGTCCCTCATGATGAGGACGGGCAGCTGGCGGCGCTGGATGTGGACCTGCAGTCCCTCATGATGAGGACGGGCAGCTGGCGGCGCTGGATGTAGACCTGCAGTCCCTCATGATGAGGACGGGCAGCTGGCGGCGCTGGATGTGGACCTGCAGTCCCTCATGATGAGGACGGGCAGCTGGCGGCGCTGGATGTGGACCTGCAGTCCCTCATGATGAGGACGGGCAGCTGGCGGCGCTGGATGTGGACCTGCAGTCCCTCATGATGAGGACGGGCAGCTGGCGGCGCTGGATGTGGACCTGCAGTCCCTCATGATGAGGACGGGCAGCTGGCGGCGCTGGATGTGGACCTGCAGTCCCTCATGATGAGGACGGGCAGCTGGCGGCGCTGGATGTGGACCTGCAGTCCCTCATGATGAGGACGGGCAGCTGGCGGCGCTGGATGTGGACCTGCAGTCCCTCATGATGAGGACGGGCAGCTGGATGTGGACCTGCAGTCCCTCATGATGAGGACGGGCAGCTGGATGTGGACCTAGTATTTTGGTATTTGGTATTTTAGTATTTTGGTATTTGGTATTTTAGTATTTTGGTATTTGGTATTTTAGTATTTTGGTATTTGGTATTTTAGTATTTTGGTATTTTAGTATTTTGGTATTTGATTAGGATCCCCATTAGTTGTTGCGAAAACAGCAACACTCTTCCTGGGTTCCAACATGAAACATGTTTTGCTTTATCTGATTTTTTAAACCAGGTTTGCTGTTTATTCTAGCAATTCTGAGATGGAACGGAGTTCCATGCAATAACGTCTCTATATAATACTGTACGCTTTCTTGAATTTGTTCTGGATTTGGGGACTGTGAAAAGACCCCTGGTGGCATGTCTGGTGGGGTAAATGTGTGTGTGTAAGAGCTGTGTGTAAGTTGACTATGCAAACAATTTGGAATTTTCTACACATGAATGTTTCTTATAAAAAGAAGAAGTGATGCAGTCAGTCTCTCCTCAACTCTTAGCCAAGAGAGACTGAGACATACATAGTATTTATATCAGCCCTCTGATTACAATGAAGAGCAAAACGTGCCGCTCTGTTCTGGCCCAGCTGCAGCTTAACTAGGTCTTTCCTTGCAGCACTCAATCACACGACTGGACAATAATCAAGATTAGACAAAACTAGAGCCCGCGGACTTGCTTTTTGGAGTGTGGTGTCAAAATAGGAGAGCATCTCTTTGGTCGGCTCTAGGCAGACCTAATATTTAATGCTCAACTACTTTTCAAAGGAATAGCTGGATCTCCTCTATACTGTACTAAACTAAAATATCAATGCAACATGTAAAGTGTTGGTCACATGTTTCATGAGCTGAAATAAAAGATCCCAGAAATGTTTAATAAGCACGAAAAGCTTTTTTCTCTCAAATTTTGTGCACAAATTTGTTTACATCCCTGTTAGTGAGCATTTCTCCCTTTGCCAAAATAATTAATCCACCTGACAGGTGTGGCATATGAAGAAGCTGATTAAACGGCATGATCAGTACAGAGGTGCACCTTGTGCTGGGGACAATATAAAGCCACTAAAATGATCAGTTCTGTCACACAACACAATACCACAGATGTCTCAAGTTTTGTGGGAGCATGCAACTGGCATGCTGACTGCAGGAAAGTCCACCAGAGCTGTTCCCAGAGAATTGAATGTTCATTTCTCTACCATAAGTCGCCTCCAACCTTGTTTTAGATCATTTGGCAGTATGTCCTGGCCTCTCAACCGCAGACCACGCCAGCCCAAGACCTCCACATCCTGCTTCTTCACCTGCGGAATCATCTGAGACCAGCCACCCGGACAACTGATGAAACTCTGGGTTTGCACAACCGAAGAATTTCTGCACAAACTGTCATAAACCGTCTCAGGGAAGCTCATCTGCATATGCTCCTGGTCCTCACCAGGGTCTTGACTTGACTGCAGTTCGGTATCGTAACCGACTTCTGAGGGCAAATGCTCACCTTCGATGGCGACTGGCACACTGGAGAAGTGTGCGCTTCACGGATGAATCCCGGTTTCAACTTTCCCGGGCAGATGGCAGACCACATGTATGAAGTCGTGTTGGCAAGCGGTTTGAACAGAGTTCTGCACGGTGGAGGTGGGGTTATGGTATGGGCAGGCATAAGCTGCGGACAACGAACACAATTGCATTTTATCAATGGCAACTTCAATGCCCAGGGATAATGTGACGAGACCCTGAGGCCCATTGTTATGCCATTCATCCACCGCCATCACCTCATGTTTCAGCATGATAATGCATGGCCTCATATTGCAGGGATCTGTACACAGTTCCTGGAAGCTGAAAATGTCCCAGTTCTTCCATGGCCTGCATACTCATTAAACATGTTACCCATTGAGCATGTGTGGGATGCTCTGGATTGATGTGTATGACAGGGTGTTCCAGTTCCCACCAATATCCAGCAACTTCGCACAACCATCGAACTGGAGTGGAACAACATTCCACAGGCCAGTATCATATGTCATCATCATATGTCATGCTCAGTATCATATGTCATGTTCAATATCATATGTCATGTTCAGTATAATATATCATTATCATATGTCATGTTCATTATCATATGTCATGTTCATTATCATATGTCATGTTCAGTATAATATATCATTATCATATGTCATGTTCATTATCGTATGTCATGTTCATCATCGTCTGTCATTATCGTATGTTATGCTCACTATCATATGTCATTATCATATGTCATGTTCAGTATCATATGTCATGTTCAGTATCATATGTCATTATTATACGTCATGTTCAGTATCACATGTCATGCTCAGTATCATGTCATTATCATATGTCATGTTCAGTATCATATGTCATGTTCAGTATCATGTCATTATCATATGTCATGCTCAGTATCATATGTCATGCTCAGTATCATATGTCATGTTCAATATCATATGTCATGTTCAGTATCATATATCATTATTATATGCCATGTTCAGTATCATATATCATTATCATATGTCATGTTCAGTATCATATATCATGTTCATTATCATATGTCATGTTCAGTATCATATGTCATTATCGTATGTCATGCTCACTATCATATGTCATTATCATATGTCATGCTCAGTATCATATGTCATGTTCAGTATCATATGTCATGCTCAGTATCGTATGTCATTATCATATGTCATGTTCAGTATCATATGTCATGCTCACTATCATATGTCATTATCATATGTCATGCTCAGTATCATATGTCATGTTCAGTATCATATGTCATGCTCAGTATCGTATGTCATTATCATATGTCATGTTCAGTATCATATGTCATGCTCACTATCATATGTCATTATCATATGTCATGTTCAGTATCATATGTCATGTTCAGTATCATATGTCATTATTATATGTTGTCTGTTCACACTGCTATGCTTTATCTTGGCCAGGTTGCAGTTGCAAATGAGAACTTGTTCTCAACTAGCCTACCTGGTTAAATAAAGGTTAAATAAAATAAAAATAAATATGTCATGTTCAGTATCATGTCATTATCATATGTCATGTTCAGTATCATGTCATTATCATATGTCATGTTCAGTATCATGTCATTATCATATGTCTTGCTCAGTATCGTATGTCATTATCATATGTCATGTTCAGTATCATATGTCATTATCATATGTCATGCTCAGTATCGTATGTCATTACCATATGTCATGTTCAGTATCATACGTCATGTTCAGTATCATATGTCATGTTCAGTATCATATGTCATGCTCAGTATCATATGTCATTATTATATGTCATGTTCAGTATCATATGTCATGCTCAGTATCATGTCATTATGATATGTCATGTTCAGTATCATATGTCATGTTCAGTATCATGTCATTATCAAATGTCATGCTCAGTATCATATGTCATGTTCAGTATCATATATCATTATCATATGTCATGTTCAGTATCATATATCATGTTCAGTATCATATGTCATGCTCAGTATCATATGTCATTATCATATGTCATGTTCAGTATCATATGTCATTATCATATGTCATGTTCAGTATCATATGTCATTATCATATGTCATGCTCAGTATCATATATCATTATTATATGTCATGTTCATTATCATGTCATGTTCAGTATAATATATCATGATCATAAGTCATGTTCATTATCATATGTCATGTTCAGTATCATATGTCATTATCATATGTCATGCTCACTATCATATGTCATTATCATATGTCATGCTCAGTATCATATGTCATGTTCAGTATCATATGTCATGCTCAGTATCGTATGTCATTATCATATGTCATGTTCAGTATCATATGTCATGCTCACTATCATATGTCATTATCATATGTCATGCTCAGTATCATATGTCATGTTCAGTATCATATGTCATGCTCAGTATCGTATGTCATTATCATATGTCATGTTCAGTATCATATGTCATGCTCACTATCATACGTCATTATCATATGTCATGTTCAGTATCATATGTCATGTTCAGTATCATATGTCATTATTATATGTTGTCTGTTCACACTGCTATGCTTTATCTTGGCCAGGTTGCAGTTGCAAATGAGAACTTGTTCTCAACTAGCCTACCTGGTTAAATAAAGGTTAAATAAAATAAAAATAAATATGTCATGTTCAGTATCATGTCATTATCATATGTCATGTTCAGTATCATGTCATTATCATATGTCTTGCTCAGTATCGTATGTCATTATCATATGTCATGTTCAGTATCATATGTCATTATCATATGTCATGCTCAGTATCGTATGTCATTACCATATGTCATGTTCAGTATCATACGTCATGTTCAGTATCATATGTCATGTTCAGTATCATATGTCATGCTCAGTATCATATGTCATTATTATATGTCATGTTCAGTATCATATGTCATGCTCAGTATCATGTCATTATGATATGTCATGTTCAGTATCATATGTCATGTTCAGTATCATGTCATTATCAAATGTCATGCTCAGTATCATATGTCATGTTCAGTATCATATGTCATTATCATATGTCATGTTCAGTATCTTATGTCATTATCATATGTCATGCTCAGTATCGTATGTCATTATCATAGGTCACGTTCAGTATCATATGTCATGCTCAGTATCATATGTCATGTTCAATATCATATGTCATGTTCAGTATCATATATCATTAACATATGTCATGTTCAGTATCATATGTCATGTTCAGTATCATATGTCATGTTCAGTATCATATGTCATGTTCAGTATCATATGTCATGTTCAGTATCATACGTCTTGTTCAGTATCATATGGCATTACCATATGTCATGTTCAGTATCATACGTCATGTTCAGTATCATATGGCATTACCATATGTCATGTTCAGTATCATATGGCATTACCATATGTCATGCTCAGTAATTCCCCTTTAATTTTGCGTCTGGCCCTTTAATGTGAGGAATGTGCCTCTAATGTGCTGCAAATACCTAGCGAAATCGTGTAACGCATTCCAGGCATGTGTCAGTCTAGCGATGGTTCTGTACTGTTGCTGCTCATTTCATGGCAAAGTTTACAAATAACAAATAATAGACACAAATGATATACTTCCTCATGATATACTTCATGAAATACTTCCTCATTAAATACGTATTCATGACATACTTCCTCATTAAATACGTATTCATGATATACTTCCTCATGAAATACACTTCTGCTAGGTAAGCCTACTTTGCACTTAACATTTCATCGAGAAGGTTTTGGGGAAAGTATTTCTGTCAACCTACAAGATGGGGGCAATATTTCTGGAAATTAATTGTCAGATATTGTGATGTCAATGTTACATTGACTAGATAGTAGTTGGAATCTTGTGGTGTCTACTAATTGTGAGATTTGTTTAAGTCAGTTTGCGGTGGAACGTGACAACTGCATGTACTTTCAGAATTGTTTGGTAAGCTACTCATAGGTGGGCTGCACACTACTGGTAGATGGACTTGTTATATGCATACCCTGGCTTCTGGGCATGAGTAACAGGCAGTTTACTTTGGGCATGTCAGTCAGAGAGGAAGTGGAGAAAATAAGGGCCTATCCCAGAGAGGTTATCACTCCCCATAAATATCCTAGGCTACAGTCACTATATACTGTATCTAACCTGTCACTCTCCAAAAATATCCTAGACTACAGTTACTATATACTGTATCTAGCTTATCACTCTCTGTAAATATCCTAGGCTACAGTCACTATATACTGTAGCTAGCCATTAGCCTAGATAATTACTGCGTATTTGGCATAACAGTTCTAGTCAATGCAGTCCCATAGGGCTGTGGTCAACAGTAGGGCACTATATAGGGAATAGAGCTCTGGTCAACAGTAGGGCACTATATAGGGAATACAGCTCTGGTCAACAGTAGGGCACTATATAGGGAATAGGGCTGTGGTCAACAGTAGTGTTCTATATAGGGAATAGGGCTCTGGTCAACAGTAGGGCATTATATAGGGAATAGAGCTCTGGTCAACAGTAGGGCACTATATAGGGAATAGGGCTGTGGTCAACAGTAGTGTTCTATATAGGGAATAGGGCTCTGGTCAACAGTAGGGCACTATATAGGGAATACAGCTCTGGTCAACAGTAGGGCACTATATATGGAATAGAGCTCTGGTCAACAGTAGGGCACTATATAGGGAATAGAGCTCTGGTCAACAGTAGGGCACTATATAGGGAATAGAGCTCTGGTCAACAGTAGGGCACTATATAGGGAATAGAGCTCTGGTCAACAGTAGGGCACTATATAGGGAATACAGCTCTGGTCAACATAGGGAATAGAGCTCTGGTCAACAGTAGGGCACTATATAGGGAATAGAGCTCTGGTCAACAGTAGGGCACTATATAGGGAATAGGGCCCTGGTCAACAGTAGGGCACTATATAGGGAATACAGCTCTGGTCAACAGTAGGGCACTATATAGGGAATAGGGCTGTGGTCAACAGTAGTGTTCTATATAGGGAATAGGGATCTGGTCAACAGTAGGGCACTATATAGGGAATAGGGAGCCGCTTGGGAAGCAGTCCTCTGTGAAAGCCGAGCCCCATCATGTATTATTGATGATTGACATTTAAGCCAATCAATTCACAGCGCTGCTGCTGCTGCTCTTTTGTCACGCCGTAGGAGCTGAAAAGATGTACAGCCGGGGACCACAGACTAACAACCTCAGAGACCACTGATAGCATTTAGTTCCTATCACAACAGCATATAGTGGAATGGGTTGAGAGCTTCAAGTTCCTCTGGTGTCCACATCACCAAGGAACTATCATGGTCCAAACACACCAACACAGTTGTGAAGAGAGCACGACAACACCTCTTCCCCTTCAGGAGGCTGAAAAGATTCGGCATCGCATTGTTATTACCTCAACTACCTGGTACCCCTGCACCGTCACCTAGGCTACTAAATTCTGACTGGAAAATGAGATTGTAGGCTACATTGGAAAGGACCTATAGGTGGCTGCTAGTGGAATATATTCTAAAACAGGTAATTTCTTACAGACGCGATTAAGAAAACAGTCAATCTAAATATTATGAAATCCATTCAAAAATCCTAGATCAAACCACCTACATTAGCATATTCAACTTACATAAGCATATTCAACCTACATTAGTGTATGTAACTCACATTAGCATATTCAACGACATTGGCATATTGAACGTGCATTAGCATATTCAACACACATTCGCATATTCAACCTGTATTAGCATATTCGACTTGCATTAGCATATTCCAATGCTTAATCGGAGCAGACTTTCGTTTTTCTACTGCAATTAAATATGCTGTGATGACTCTTGATGATAACATAGTTTTAGACCAATGATGCAATATATATGAACTTTGAACTGCACTGTTACAGAAGCACCTTTGTACCTTGTGTAGTTGATTTAATGGTCTCCAGAATGATGTGCTCATGTTGGTGTTTAATGGCTGTTTATAAGTGGTGAAACACGATACACATTTCAACTATGGGTGGACAATAAAAGTGTTTATCATTCTACTTCACATCACATGAGTGTGTTCAAACAATAAACCAGTTACCCATTGTCTTGGAGAGACTGTCCTGTCATCGAACAGTAAACCACTGTCTTGGAGAGACTGTCCTGTCATGTAAACCATTGTCTTGGAGAGACTGTCCTGTCATCTAACAATAAACCATTGTCTTGGAGAGACTGTCCTGTCATCTAACAATAAACCATTGTCTTGGAGAGACTGTCCTGTCATCTAACAATAAACCACTGTCTTGGAGAGACTGTCCTGTCATCGAACAGTAAACCACTGTCTTGGAGAGACTGTCCTGTCATGTAAACCATTGTCTTGGAGAGACTGTCCTGTCATCTAATTGGGTGTCATTTGGAATGCATACCTATATTCCCACCTCCTGCCTGCAGGACCACAGGACACCCTTCGGATATTGAATTGCCGCTGCCATATCACCTAACCTTCAGAACCTAAGGATTCACACCATATGGCCAAGCTGCAAAGACAAAAATTGTCTGTTTCGTAAAAAGGGTTAAACAGAAGGTTAGCAGTGTGGTTAAGGATAGGGTTGAATCAGATGTTGACAAAAATTATTTGTAGAACTTCCTGATTTGCAGCTTGGCCAGATAGTGGCATCTGAAACATAGCCCTATCAACGCTTCCATCTCTCAGGCTAGCTGATTTCCCTTCAATGCTTCCATCTCTCAGGCTAGCTGATTTCCCTTCAATGCTTCCATCTCTCAGGCTAGCTGATTTCCCTTCAACGCTGACTAGTTGTGCGTCCCCAATGGCAGCATCTTCCCTAAACAGAGACTAAATAGACTATATAGGGTGCCGATCCACCACAAACACAGCCGTATCAAAGCGCTCTGATTTCCCTTCCATCCCACTGGGTACACACTGGTTGAATCGAATCGATCATTTCAATGAAATCACGTTGAACCAACGTGGAATAGACGTTGAATTGACGTCTGTGACCAGTGGGAAGCTATAACAGAGTCTGAGCCTGTATTCAGAGTAAGAGTGCTGATCTAAGATCAGTTTAGTCTTTTAGATCAGAATGAATAGCATGATATGGACATAGGGTAGGGGCTGGTCTTAAGTCAGCACTCCTCCTCTGAAATGAAATGACCCCTAATGACCCCAGAAGACTAAAATGTTTAAAACCTGTTACAGCTCAAACAATCGATGAGAAAAAGCAATAGGTCATTGTAACAAAAACACCAATTAAACACCAATTAAACACCAATTAAACACCAATTAAACACCAATTAAACACCAATTAAACTATTATTAAACTCACACCATAACATAAAAGAAACAGGAAGACGTACCATATTAACGTTGGAAGACAGACAGAACTACAAACCCTTTTTGAAACACTGAGGAGAAACTGGGAGAGAGAGACCTTCGGATCAGGAACAACAAGAGTGCAGCAAGAGGAAGAGGGAAAGTTAAACTTCTTCATGACGGAACAAGATCCTGCCTGAGCCCAGAGATACCCTACAGTTATGTTACCTGAGAAAGACTCTCCTTTCTCAAAAACGGTCAAAGTGGAGATATTTCGGTCTGTGTCGTCCGAAGCCCAGGGCAGAGAGTTCCTAATAGTTTAGCCCCTCTCTCTCTACCTCTCCATCCCTCTTTCCTTCTATCCTTCCTCCATCCCATCCCGATGAGGCAGATAACAGGGGAGGTGGGAGGAGGGCCGGGGAGGGTTTTGCATAGTGCTTTTCTACTGCACCGGGGCGGGATGGAGGAATGGGAGGTTTTTGCATGTATAAGCACAGGCGTGATGGAAAGAGGACTCTTCCTCTTCACTTCTACTCTACAGATTCAACGTGTCTCTATGGATTCAATAAACAGCTTTGACGATATCACAATATACTGCATATTCAACTAACATACACTATATTAAAATATACTGAACAGAGAGCGAGAGACAGAGAAAGAAACAGACAGAGACAGAGAGAAAGAGAGACAGAGACAGAGAGACAGAGACATAGAGAGAGACAGACACAGAGGGAGACAGAGAGAGATACACAGAGAGAGACAGAGAGAAAGAGAGACAGAGAGAGACAGAGACATAGAGAGAGACAGACACAGAGGGAGACAGAGAGACAGACACAGAGAGAGACAGAGAGAGAGACACAGAGAGACAGAGACAGAAAACATTGTATAGGACCATCCTGTAGAGAAAAGGTACCACTAACAGTGACCATCTGCTACATGTTCTCACTCACAAACTAACGAGCCAACCAAGCGTTTGAAAATAGCCTCATTATACTGCCACAGGTTCCACTGAAAACCTTTCATCTCTCTTCATCAACAGTTCTATCATACAAAAGAACACTATCACCGAAAATAATAGGTAAAATTCCCACTAAGGATTGGGGAACATGTCCCCCATAATAATAATAACATTTAAAAAATTAAGCATTGGTTATAAGCAATGGCAAACTGTGTAGAATTGCAGGAAATTACTTCAAAAATGCCAAATGTTCTCTCAGCCTCATGGCAAAATGTGAAAAATAGCATGGGGAAGGGGGGCCTGTCTTTTCAGCCCCCCCTTAAATACGATTGGCTACCCTTGGTGTGGTGCCTCCCTATTCTCATTAAGCGCTGTGACGCGATTCATCTTCCTGTGACGAGGAGTATGAAAGATCGGACCGATGTGCAGCGTCGTAAATGTTCGTCATTTTTTATGAAAAGTCACTGAACACGAAAATACAAAATAACAAGGTGAAAGACATTCTCCCATTCCCATTCGTTCTGTCTGGAGGAAGCACAGACACAGAAAACAACCACCCACAACTAACAGGGGGAAAACAAGCTGCCTAAATATGGTTCTCAATCAAGGACAACGATTGACAGCTGCCTCTGATTGAGAACCTACCAGGCCAAACACATAGAAAACCAAAACTAGAACAACACATAGAATGCCCACCCCAACTCACACCCCGGCCAGCCTAAAATAGAAACAAAAACAAGGAACTAAGGTCAGGACGTGACAGTACCCCAAAGTCCATGTGTGTGTGTGTGTGTGTGTGTGTTGTCAATATGCATGTGTGTGTTTTGTGAGCGTGAGCGTATGTGAGTCAGCACAAAACAATGAAGATAAAGAAATACATATTAAAAGGGTGTAAATTAGCTACATTACATTTGTTTTGCTGAAATGTTTGTTTGCTGAACCTCCCATTCCTCCATGCTGAATGTTTTGCTGAAAGTACCCCCACCCCCCCCTCTTGCATTTTACAGGAAAACAGTTGTTGTATTCTGCATGGTCTTTATATTATTACTATTGTTCTAATTATTATTATTATTTTTAATTTGTATTATTATTAGTAGTAGTAGTGTTATTTTGTACATGTGTTATTATTGTTATTATTGTTTTTATTATTTATTATTATTTGTATTACTTTTATTTGTATTGCTATTATAATTAATATTATTATTATTATAATTCATATTATTATTATTATAATTTACATTATTATTATAATTTACATTATTATTATTATAATTTACATTATTATTATTATAATTTACATTAGTATTATTATAATTTACATTATTATTATAATTTACATTATTATTATAATTTACATTATTATTATTATAATTTACATTATTATTATTATTATTATAATGCTGATTATTATTATTATTATAATTATAATAATTTGTATTATTATTATTATTATAATGATGATTATTATTATTATTATTATAATGATGATTATTATTATTATTATTATAATGATGATTATTATTATTATTATTATAATGATGATTATTATTATTATAATGTATTAAATAATTTTTAATATTATTATAATTTTTAATATTATTATAATTATTAATATTATTATAATTTTTAATATTATTATCATTTTTAATATTATTATTATTATTAATATTATTATTATTATTAATATTATTATTATTATTAATATTATTATTATTATTATTATTATGATGATTATTATTATAATAATTTGTATTATTATTATTATTACAATGTTGATTATTATTATTTGTATTATTATTATAATTTTTATTATTATAATTATTATAAACGTATTGTTTCTGCATTGTTGGGAAGGGCTCGTAAATCAGCATTTCCCTGTTAGTCTACACCTGTTGTTTACAAATCATGTGACAATTAAAAAATGATTTGATTTGGAACCAATGGGAATAGTTTCAAAACTAAAAACCCCACCCACCTGAGACTCTAGGCAGGCTGACGCAAACTATCATACTATTTGAAAGATTTCAAATAGTATTTGCACCCAGGTCTGGAAGGTGGTGCTGTTGGGGACCAGTGAGCTCATGACTAAGGCAGGCTGGGAAGGGAAGGGGTGTGGCCGGGACAGACAGAGAAACAGACAGGGATAGACCAACACACACACACCTCTCTTTCTCATTATCAATGAGTCTGGCTGCGATTCCCGCCCTGTTCCTTCCAACCACAATCTAATAACAGACACACCCAGCATTGAGCCCTGAGCATTGACAACTGCCTGCTAAAGTAACAGTGCATATTTAGACACACACACAGAGAGAGAGAGAGAGAGAGAGAGAGAGAGAGAGAGAGAGAGAGAGAGAGAGAGAGAGAGAGACAGAGAGACAGAGAGACAGAGAGACAGAGAGACAGAGAGACAGAGAGACAGAGAGAGAGAGAGAGAGAGAGAGAGAGTAGCCCATAGCAGCAGCATCCTGTACATAACAACATTAACACCCCTAGTTAGTAGCTATTAAATAATTTAGACACACAAATGACTCTACAGGAAGTATGATCGCAATTGATTTGATTGTGCAGTGCCGGGCTCAGACTTGGTAAAAAAACAAAAACAGAGCGAGTAAATGTGACTACACCCGATGTCTCTCTACCCTCCCTGCTGCAGAGACCACCACAGAGTATATAGTGCTGTCTCTCTCTCCTCCCTGCTGCAGAGACCACCACAGTGTTTATAGTGTTGTCTCTCTCTCCTCCCTGCTACAGAGACCACCACAGTGTTTATAGTGTTGTCTCTCTCTCCTCCCTGCTACAGAGACCACCACAGTGTTTATAGTGCTGTCTCTCTCTCCTCCCTGCTGCAGACACCACCACAGTGTGTATAGTGCTGTCTCTCTCTCCTCCCTGCTACAGAGACCACCACAGTGTTTATAGTGTTCTCTCTCTCCTCCCTGCTACAGAGACCACCACAGTATTTATAGTGTTGTCTCTCTCCTCCCTGCTGCAGAGACCACCACAGTGTTTATAGTGTGGTCTCTCTCTCCTCTCTCCCCCAGAGACCACCACAGTATTTATAGTGTTGTCTCTCTCCTCCCTGCTGCAGACCACCACAGTGTTTATAGTGTTGTCTCTCTCCTCCCTGCTACAGAGACCACCACAGTGCTTATAGTGTTGTCTCTCTCTCCTCCCTGCTACAGAGACCACCACAGTGTTTATAGTGTTGTCTCTCTCTCCTCCCTGCTAGAGACCACCACAGTGTTTATAGTGCTGTCTCTCTCTGTCCAAGTTGTTGAAGGTGCAACAATCACAGTAATTTCAAACAGAAAAGTTCTGTTACCAAAATCCTTTATTCGTTTAGGAAAAACATTCCCTATTCTCTCAATCTTTTTGCATTGCATGCAAATATCACCAATAGGGCTTGACTTACAAAATCAAATCAAATAAACTGAAATGTTATTTGTCACATGTGCCGAATACAACCTTACCATGAACTGCTTTCTTATAAGCCCTTAACCAACAAGCTTTAAAAAATTAAAAAAGACATAAGTTAAAAAAACACAAGTAAAAAATAGAAATTTAAAGTAACAAATAATTAAACAGCAGCAGTAAAATAACAATGTGGAGGCTATATACAGGGTATTACGGTACAGAGTCAATGTGGAGGCTATATACAGGGTATTACGGTACAGAGTCAATGTGGAGGCTATATACAGGGTATTACGGTACAGAGTCAATGTGGAGGCTATATACAGGGTATTACGGTACAGAGTCAATGTGGAGGCTATATACAGGGTATTACGGTACAGAGTCAATGTGGAGGCTATATACAGGGTATTACGGTACAGAGTCAATGTGGAGGCTATATACAGGGGGTACCGGTACAGAGTCAATGTGGAGGCTATATACAGGGTATTACGGTACAGAGTCAATGTGGAGGCTATATACAGGGTATTACGGTACAGAGTCAATGTGGAGGCTATATACAGGGTGTTACGGTACAGAGTCAATGTGGAGGCTATATACAGGGGGTACCGGTACAGAGTCAATGTGGAGGCTATATACAGGGTATTACGGTACAGAGTCAATGTGGAGGCTATATACAGGGTGTTACGGTACAGAGTCAATGTGGAGGCTATATACAGGGTGTTACGGTACAGAGTCAATGTGGAGGCTATATACAGGGGGTACCGGTACAGAGTCAATGTGGAGGCTATATACAGGGTGTTACGGTACAGAGTCAATGTGGAGGCTATATACAGGGTATTACGGTACAGAGTCAATGTGGAGGCTATATACAGGGTATTACGGTACAGAGTCAATGTGGAGGCTATATACAGGGTATTACGGTACAGAGTCAATGTGGAGGCTATATACAGGGTGTTACGGTACAGAGTCAATGTGGAGGCTATATACAGGGTATTACGGTACAGAGTCAATGTGGAGGCTATATACAGGGTATTACGGTACAGAGTCAATGTGGAGGCTATATACAGGGTGTTACGGTACAGAGTCAATGTGGAGGCTATATACAGGGTATTACGGTACAGAGTCAATGTGGAGGCTATATACAGGGTGTTACGGTACAGAGTCAATGTGGAGGCTATATACAGGGTATTACGGTACAGAGTCAATGTGGAGGCTATATACAGGGTATTACGGTACAGAGTCAATGTGGAGGCTATATACAGGGTATTACGGTACAGAGTCAATGTGGAGGCTATATACAGGGTATTACGGTACAGAGTCAATGTGGAGGCTATATACAGGGTATTACGGTACAGAGTCAATGTGGAGGCTATATACAGGGTATTACGGTACAGAGTCAATGTGGAGGCTATATACAGGGTATTACGGTACAGAGTCAATGTGGAGGCTATATACAGGGGGTACCGGTACAGAGTCAATGTGGAGGCTATATACAGGGTATTACGGTACAGAGTCAATGTGGAGGCTATATACAGGGTATTACGGTACAGAGTCAATGTGGAGGCTATATACAGGGTATTACGGTACCGAGTCAACGTGGAGGCTATATACAGGGTATTACGGTACAGAGTCAATGTGGAGGCTATATACAGGGTGTTACGGTACAGAGTCAATGTGGAGGCTATATACAGGGTATTACGGTACAGAGTCAATGTGGAGGCTATATACAGGGTATTACGGTACAGAGTCAATGTGGAGGCTATATACAGGGTATTACGGTACAGAGTCAATGTGGAGGCTATATACAGGGTATTACGGTACAGAGTCAATGTGGAGGCTATATACAGGGTATTACGGTACAGAGTCAATGTGGAGGCTATATACAGGGTATTACGGTACAGAGTCAATGTGGAGGCTATATACAGGGTATTACGGTACAGAGTCAATGTGGAGGCTATATACAGGGTATTATGGTACAGAGTCAATGTGGAGGCTATATACAGGGTATTACGGTACAGAGTCAATGTGGAGGCTATATACAGGGTATTACGGTACAGAGTCAATGTGGAGGCTATATACAGGGTGTTACGGTACAGAGTCAATGTGGAGGCTATATACAGGGTATTACGGTACAGAGTCAATGTGGAGGCTATATACAGGGTGTTACGGTACAGAGTCAATGTGGAGGCTATATACAGGGTATTACGGTACAGAGTCAATGTGGAGGCTATATACAGGGTGTTACGGTACAGAGTCAATGTGGAGGCTATATACAGGGTATTACGGTACAGAGTCAATGTGGAGGCTATATACAGGGTATTACGGTACAGAGTCAATGTGGAGGCTATATACAGGGTATTACGGTACAGAGTCAATGTGGAGGCTATATACAGGGTATTACGGTACAGAGTCAATGTGGAGGCTATATACAGGGTATTACGGTACAGAGTCAATGTGGAGGCTATATACAGGGTATTACGGTACAGAGTCAATGTGGAGGCTATATACAGGGTATTACGGTACAGAGTCAATGTGGAGGCTATATACAGGGTATTACGGTACAGAGTCAATGTGGAGGCTATATACAGGGTGTTACGGTACAGAGTCAATGTGGAGGCTATATACAGGGTATTACGGTACAGAGTCAATGTGGAGGCTATATACAGGGTGTTACGGTACAGAGTCAATGTGGAGGCTATATACAGGGTATTACGGTACAGAGTCAATGTGGAGGCTATATACAGGGTGTTACGGTACAGAGTCAATGTGGAGGCTATATACAGGGTGTTACGGTACAGAGTCAATGTGGAGGCTATATACAGGGTGTTACGGTACAGAGTCAATGTGGAGGCTATATACAGGGTGTTACGGTACAGAGTCAATGTGGAGGCTATATACAGGGTGTTACGGTACAGAGTCAATGTGGAGGCTATATACAGGGTGTTACGGTACAGAGTCAATGTGGAGGCTATATACAGGGTGTTACGGTACAGAGTCAATGTGGAGGCTATATACAGGGTGTTACGGTACAGAGTCAATGTGGAGGCTATATACAGGGTGTTACGGTACAGAGTCAATGTGGAGGCTATATACAGGGTATTACGGTACAGAGTCAATGTGGAGGCTATATACAGGGTGTTACGGTACAGAGTCAATGTGGAGGCTATATACAGGGTATTACGGTACAGAGTCAATGTGGAGGCTATATACAGGGTATTACGGTACAGAGTCAATGTGGAGGCTATATACAGGGTGTTACGGTACAGAGTCAGTGTGGAGGCTATATACAGGGTGTTACGGTACAGAGTCAATGTGGAGGCTATATACAGGGTGTTACGGTACAGAGTCAATGTGGAGGCTATATACAGGGTATTACGGTACAGAGTCAATGTGGAGGCTATATACAGGGTATTACGGTACAGAGTCAACGTGGAGGCTATATACAGGGTATTACGGTACAGAGTCAATGTGGAGGCTATATACAGGGTATTACGGTACAGAGTCAATGTGGAGGTTATATACAGGGTATTACGGTACAGAGTCAATGTGGAGGCTATATACAGGGTATTACGGTACAGAGTCAATGTGGAGGCTATATACAGGGTATTACGGTACAGAGTCAATGTGGAGACTATATACAGGGTGTTACGGTGCAGAGTCAATGTGGAGGCTATATACAGGGTATTACGGTACAGAGTCAATGTGGAGACTATATACAGGGTGTTACGGTACAGAGTCAATGTGGAGACTATATACAGGGTATTACGGTACAGAGTCAATGTGGAGGCTATATACAGGGTGTTACGGTACAGAGTCAATGTGGAGGCTATATACAGGGTATTACGGTACAGAGTCAATGTGGAGGCTATATACAGGGTATTACGGTACAGAGTCAATGTGGAGGCTATATACAGGGTATTACGGTACAGAGTCAATGTGGAGACTATATACAGGGTGTTACGGTGCAGAGTCAATGTGGAGGCTATATACAGGGTATTACGGTCCAGAGTCAATGTGGAGGCTATATACAGGGTATTACGGTACAGAGTCAATGTGGAGGCTATATACAGGGTATTACGGTACAGAGTCAATGTGGAGGCTATATACAGGGTATTACGGTACAGAGTCAATGTGGAGACTATATACAGGGTATTACGGTACAGAGTCAATGTGGAGGCTATATACAGGGTATTACGGTACAGAGTCAATGTGGAGGCTATATACAGGGTGTTACGGTACAGAGTCAACGTGGAGGCTATATACAGGGTATTACGGTACAGAGTCAACGTTGAGGCTATATAGAGGGTATTACGGTACAAAGTCAACGTGGAGACTATATACAGGGTATTACGGTACAGAGTCAATGTGGAGGCTATATACAGGGTATTACGGTACAGAGTCAATGTGGAGGCTATATACAGGGTATTACGGTACAGAGTCAATGTGGAGGCTATATACAGGGTATTACGGTACAGAGTCAATGTGGAGACTATATACAGGGTATTACGGTACAGAGTCAATGTGGAGGCTATATACAGGGTATTACGGTACAGAGTCAATGTGGAGGCTATATACAGGGTATTACGGTACAGAGTCAATGTGGAGGCTATATACAGGGTATTACGGTACAGAGTCAATGTGGAGGCTATATACAGGGTATTACGGTACAGAGTCAATGTGGAGGCTATATACAGGGTATTACGGTACAGAGTCAATGTGGAGGCTATATACAGGCTATTACGGTACAGAGTCAATGTGGAGGCTATATACAGGGTATTACGGTACAGAGTCAATGTGGAGGCTATATACAGGGTATTACGGTACAGAGTCAATGTGGAGGCTATATACAGGGTATTACGGTACAGAGTCAATGTGGAGGCTATATACAGGGTATTACGGTACAGAGTCAATGTGGAGGCTATATACAGGGTATTACGGTACAGAGTCAATGTGGAGGCTATATACAGGGTATTACGGTACAGAGTCAATGTGGAGGCTATATACAGGGTATTACGGTACAGAGTCAATGTGGAGGCTATATACAGGGTATTACGGTACAGAGTCAGTGTGGAGGCTATATACAGGGTATTACGGTACAGAGTCAATGTGGAGGCTATATACAGGGTATTACGGTACAGAGTCAATGTGGAGACTATATACAGGGTATTACGGTACAGAGTCAATGTGGAGGCTATATACAGGGTGTTACGGTACAGAGTCAATGTGGAGGCTATATACAGGGTGTTACGGTACAGAGTCAATGTGGAGGCTATATACAGGGTATTACGGTACAGAGTCAATGTGGAGGCTATATACAGGGTATTACGGTACAGAGTCAATGTGGAGGCTATATACAGGGTATTACGGTACAGAGTCAACGTGGAGGCTATATACAGGGTATTACGGTACAGAGTCAACGTGGAGGCTATATACAGGGTATTACGGTACAGAGTCAACGTGGAGGCTATATACAGGGTATTACGGTACAGAGTCAATGTGGAGGCTATATACAGGGTATTACGGTACAGAGTCAATGTGGAGGCTATATACAGGGTATTACGGTACAGAGTCAATGTGGAGGCTATATACAGGGTATTACGGTACAGAGTCAATGTGGAGGCTATATACAGGGTATTACGGTACAGAGTCAATGTGGAGGCTATATACAGGGTATTACGGTACAGAGTCAACGTGGAGGCTATATACAGGGTATTACGGTACAGAGTCAACGTGGAGGCTATATACAGGGTATTACGGTACAGAGTCAACGTGGAGGCTATATACAGGGTATTACGGTACAGAGTCAACGTGGAGGCTATATACAGGGTATTACGGTACAGAGTCAATGTGGAGGCTATATACAGGGTATTACGGTACAGAGTCAATGTGGAGGCTATATACAGGGTATTACGGTACAGAGTCAATGTGGAGGCTATATACAGGGTATTACGGTACAGAGTCAATGTGGAGGCTATATACAGGGTATTACGGTACAGAGTCAATGTGGAGGCTATATACAGGGTATTACGGTACAGAGTCAACGTTGAGGCTATATAGAGGGTATTACGGTACAAAGTCAACGTGGAGACTATATACAGGGTATTACGGTACAGAGTCAACGTGGAGGCTATATACAGGGTATTACGGTACAGAGTCAACGTGGAGGCTATATACAGGGTATTACGGTACAGAGTCAATGTGGAGGCTATATACAGGGTGTTACGGTACAGAGTCAATGTGGAGGCTATATACAGGGTGTTACGGTACAGAGTCAATGTGGAGGCTATATACAGGGTGTTACGGTACAGAGTCAATGTGGAGGCTATATACAGGGTATTACGGTACAGAGTCAATGTGGAGGCTATATACAGGGGGGTACCGGTACAGAGTCAATGTGGAGGCTATATACAGGGTGTTACGGTACAGAGTCAATGTGGAGGCTATATACAGAGGGTACCGGTACAGAGTCAATGTGGAGGCTATATACAGGGTATTACGGTACAGAGTCAATGTGGAGGCTATATACAGGGTATTACGGTACAGAGTCAATGTGGAGGCTATATACAGGGTATTACGGTAAAGAGTCAATGTGGAGGCTATATACAGGGTATTACGGTACAGAGTCAATGTGGAGGCTATATACAGGGTATTACGGTACAGAGTCAACGTTGAGGCTATATAGAGGGTATTACGGTACAAAGTCAACGTGGAGACTATATACAGGGTATTACGGTACAGAGTCAACGTGGAGGCTATATACAGGGTATTACGGTACAGAGTCAACGTGGAGGCTATATACAGGGTATTACGGTACAGAGTCAATGTGGAGGCTATATACAGGGTGTTACGGTACAGAGTCAATGTGGAGGCTATATACAGGGTGTTACGGTACAGAGTCAATGTGGAGGCTATATACAGGGTATTACGGTACAGAGTCAATGTGGAGGCTATATGCAGGGTGTTACGGTACAGAGTCAATGTGGAGGCTATATACAGGGTATTACGGTACAGAGTCAATGTGGAGGCTATATACAGGGGGTACCGGTACAGAGTCAATGTGGAGGCTATATACAGGGTGTTACGGTACAGAGTCAATGTGGAGGCTATATACAGAGGGTACCGGTACAGAGTCAATGTGGAGGCTATATACAGGGGGTACCGGTACAGAGTCAATGTGGAGGTAATATACAGGGTGTTACGGTACAGAGTCAATGTGGAGGCTATATACAGAGGGTACCGGTACAGAGTCAATGTGGAGGCTATATACAGGGAGTACCGGTACAGAGTCATTGTGGAGGCTATATACAGGGTATTACGGTACAGAGTCAATGTGGAGGCTATATGCAGGGTGTTACGGTACAGAGTCAATGTGGAGGCTATATACAGGGTGTTACGGTACAGAGTCAATGTGGAGGCTATATACAGGGTATCACGGTACAGAGTCAATGTGGAGGCTATATACAGGGTATTACGGTACAGAGTCAATGTGGAGGCTATATCCAGGGTATTACGGTACAGAGTCAATGTGGAGGCTATATACAGGGTGTTACGGTACAGAGTCAATGTGGAGGCTATATACAGGGGGTACCGGTACAGAGTCAATGTGGAGGCTATATACAGGGGGTACCGGTACAGAGTCAATGTGGAGGCTATATACAGGGTATTACGGTACAGAGTCAATGTGGAGGCTATATACAGGGTGTTACGGTACAGAGTCAATGTGGAGGCTATATACAGGGTGTTACGGTACAGAGTCAATGTGGAGGCTATATACAGGGGGTACCGGTACAGAGTCAATGTGGAGGCTATATACAGGGTATTACGGTACAGAGTCAATGTGGAGGCTATATACAGGGTATTACGGTACAGAGTCAATGTGGAGGCTATATACAGGGTGTTACTGTACAGAGTCAATGTGGAGGCTATATACAGGGGGTACCGGTACAGAGTCAATGTGGAGGCTATATACAGGGGGTACTGGTACAGAGTCAATGTGGAGGCTATATACAGGGAGTACCGGTACAGAGTCAATGTGGAGGCTATATACAGGGGGTACCGGTACAGAGTCAATGTGGAGGCTATATACAGGGGGTACCGGTACAGAGTCGATGTGGAGGCTATATACAGGGGGTACCGGAAGAGAGTCAGTGTGGAGGCTATATACACGGTGTACCGGTACAGAGTCAACGTGGAGGCTATATACAGGGTATTACGGTACAGAGTTAATGTGGAGGCTATATACAGGGTATTACGGTACAGAGTCAATGTGGAGGCTATATACAGGGTATTACGGTACAGAGTCAATGTGGAGGCTATATACAGGGTATTACGGTACAGAGTCAACGTGGAGGCTATATACAGGGGATACCGGTACAGAGTCAATGTGGAGGCTATATACAGGGGGTACCGGTACAGAGTCAATGTGGAGGCTATATACAGGGTATTACGGTACAGAGTCAACGTGGAGGCTATATACAGGGGGTACCGGTACAGAGTCAATGTGCGGGGGCACCGGTTAGTTTCTATAGCATATAATCACATGAATAAATTGGTTGGAAAACCAACTCCAACACCCTAACCTGTGACAGAAAAAATGGATGAGGAGGACAAGAAAAAGAAACTCAAAAAACGGGGAATGTTTACTGGTTGCTCAGACGGGAAAGGGGAAGTCCGTAACTCGTGGTAAAACTGTAGACCAAGAGACCAGAGCTCCGCGTTACGACAAATAGATCATGTTAGAACACAGTCTTTTCCCCCGGGACCGTTTGGAACAGCGAAAATAAATGTAGAATAGGCTTTTATTTTTTGTACAGCCTTTAATACAGAAAAGAAGTAGCAGGCAACCGTGAATCACTGGTATGCTGTGTGATGACATGAATCACTGGTATGCTGTGTGATGACATGAATCACTGGTATGCTGTGTGATGACATGAATCACTGGTATGCTGTGTGATGACATGAATCACTGGTATGCTGTGTGATGACATGAATCGCTGGTATGCTGTGTGATGACATGAATCGCTGGTATGCTGTGTGATGACATGAATCACTGGTATGCTGTGTGATGACATGAATCACTGGTATGCTGTGTGATGACACGAATCGCTGGTATGCTGTGTGATGACACGAATCGCTGGTATGCTGTGTGATGACACGAATCGCTGGTATGCTGTGTGATGACACGAATCGCTGGTATGCTGTGTGATGACACGAATCGCTGGTATGCTGTGTGATGACACGAATCGCTGGTATGCTGTGTGATGACACGAATCGCTGGTATGCTGTGTGATGACACGAATCACTGGTATGCTGTGTGATGACACGAATCACTGGTATGCTGTGTGATGACATGAATCACTGGTATGCTGTGTGATGACATGAATCACTGGTATGCTGTGTGATGACATGAATCACTGGTATGCTGTGTGATTACATGAATCACTGGTATGCTGTGTGATGACATGAATCACTGGTATGCTGTGTGATGACATGAATGAATGATTAATGCAGTAGCCTACTGTATATATTGAAATATAGGCCTAAGTTACTGTATTAACAGAAGCTACACAGGAAGCTCTTTCAGGCCTACAGCTGGTTATACAAGGATACTATACTAAACATAATGATAACGACATGACTGATGATTATAACGATAATAACATTAAGAAGTAGAAGCAGAAGAGGAAGTGTATAGAAGTGAGAGCTGCGTGTCCTACAGTACGATGTGACCAACAAGTGCTGTTGCATTACAATATTATAACGGAACAGTGTAAACAACACTAAATACCTTACACGTAATCCCAGAGAGGCTAATGAGAGGGGGAATAAACCGTGGTTACAAGCAAAGATTAGAAACAGACGAATTTGTGAAATTATTTAATCCGACATGTTGTGGTTGTTGGTGCTCAGGGAATCAGTTGGCTATTAAACAAGCACAGGCAACAAGCAGGATCTGTCTTATTTCTGTAGATATACAGAAATATTTTTATATATTTATAATGTATTTGTATACAGAGCATTCAGAAATTATTCATACACCTGGACACATTACGGCCTTATTCTAAAATGTTTTCCCTCATCAATCGACACACAATACCCCACGATGACATCACAATACCCCATAATGACATCACAATACCCCAAGATGACATCACAATACCCCATAATGACATCACAATACCCTACGATGACATCACAATACCCTACGATGACATCACAATACCCTACGATGACATCACAATACCCCACGATGACATCACAATACCCTACGATGACATCACAATACCCCACGATGACATCACAATACCCTACGATGACATCACAATACCCTACGATGACATCACAATACCCCACGATGACATCACAATACCCCACGATGACATCACAATACCCTACGATGACAAAGTGAAAACATGTTTTTAGACATTTTTGCAAATGTATAAAAAGTTAAAACAGAAAAAGTAGTCAGACCCTTTTGCTATGAGACTCTAAATTAAGGTCAAGGGGCATCCTGTTTCTATTGATCATTCTTGATCAATCTGTCATGACTTCAAATGATTGGACACGATTTGGAAAGTCAGTTAAGAACAAATTCGTATTTACAACCCCGGCCAAACCCGGACGACGCTGGGCCAATTGTGCATCACCCTTTGGGACTCCCAATCATGGATGGTTGTGATACATCTTAGAATTGAACCAGGGTCTGTAGTGACGCCTCTAGCACTGAGCTGCACTGCCAGGGCTTCCTGACAGTTCAGGTCTGGTGTGGTCTGGTAGAACAGCCGGGGCTTCCTGATAGTTCAGTTCTGGTCTGGTCTGGTCTGATAGAACAGCCAGGGCTTCCTGACAGTTCAGGTCTGGTCTGGTCGAAGAGCCAGGGCTTCCTGACAGTTATCTAGTTAGTGGATGGACCATTCTTATGATTCCACTCAACAATGCTGGGTAGATCTGTACATTTACACAGTTTTTAATGGAGATTTTTTTGGGCGGCAATTTAAATCATTAACAATCAGTAATCTTATAAATACTTAATGAACTAATAGCCTCCAGTATTTATGCTGCAGTAGTTTATGTGTCGGGGGGCTGGGGTCAGTTTGTTATATCTGGAGTACTTCTCCTGTCCTATTCGGTGTCCTGTGTGAATCTAAGTGTGCGTTCTCTAATTCTCTCCTTCTCTCTTTCTTTCTCTCTCTCTCTCGGAGGACCTGAGCCCTAGGACCATGCCCCAGGACTACCTGACATGATGACTCCTTGCTGTCCACAGTCCACCTGGCCATGCTGCTGTTCCAGTTTCAACTGACCTGAGCCCTAGGACCATGCCCCAGGACTACCTGACATGATGACTCCTTGCTGTCCCCAGTCCACCTGGCCATGCTGCTGCTCCAGTTTCAACTTCCACCTGACTGTGCTGCTGCTCCAGTTTCAACTGTTCTGCCTTATTATTATTATTCGACCATGCTGGTCATTTATGAACATTTGAACATCTTGGCCATGTTATGTTATAATCTCCACCCGGCACAGCCAGAAGAGGACTGGCCACCCCACATAGCCTGGTTCCTCTCTAGGTTTCTTCCTAGGTTTTGGCCTTTCTAGGGGGTTTCTTCCTAGGTTTTGGCCTTTCTAGGGAGTTTTTCCTAGCCACCGTGCTTCTACACCTGCATTGCTTGCTGTTTGGGGTTTTAGGCTGGGTTTCTGTACAGCACTTTGAGATATCAGCTGATGTACGAAGGGCTATATAAATACATTTGATTTGATTTGATTTGATAAAAGGACATTTCTGGAATCTGTTCCAAACCAAACCCTTACCAGGTATTTGACTCATACTCTCATATTAATGCTAAGGCCACAGGTAAGATCACATACTGATGAGTAACTATAGTATAAATACACTTATCATAAAACACACACGCACACGCGCACACACACACACACACACACACACACACACACACACACACACACACACACACACACACGACATAGTAAACCCCTCCATATCTTAGCATAAACACACGTGCACACAAACATGCTCCGGTCCATATCTTACCGTATAGAGCCTTGGCGCCCATCTTGCTGTCAGATCTGGCCACCCCACTGCAGAGAGAGGAAGAGCAGAAGGAGGATGAGGAGTTACCAGGGGTACGTTGTCTGCCCTTCATCGCTTCAAACTTGTTTCTCCAGCTCTTCCTAATATCAGTATCACAATGTGCTACAAACACCATCTATTCCTTATCAGTCTGATACAGCCAGAGAGTGTCCCAGCTAGCAGAATGGACAGCACTGGAAGACTGTCTGATATACTGACCAGATGGCCCAGAGAGAGCAGGGGGGGGGGGGGGGGACTTGGAGAGAGAGGGGGGAAGTGTGGGAGGGGACTTGGAGAGAGAGAGAGGGGAAGTGTGGGAGTGGACTTTGGAGAGAGAGAGTGCAAGACAGAGGAAGAGAGAGGGAGAGAGAGAGAGGGGGGTACAGACAAAGAAGGAGAGAGAGAGGCCCCTAGACCCCTAGTCTACTAGAGCCCTAGTCTACTAGATCCCTAGTCTACTGTCCCTCTGCTGCAGGCTCTCTCCCTGTCCCTCTGCTGCAGGCTCTCTCTCTGTCCCTCTGCTGTCCCCATGCTGTCCCTCTGCTGCAGGCTCTCTCTCTGTCCCTCTGCTGTCCCCATGCTGTCCCTCTGCTGCAGGCTCTCTCCCTGTCCCTCTGCTGCAGGCTCTCTCCCTGTCCCTCTGCTGCAGGCTCTCTCCCTGTCCCTCTGCTGCAGGCTCTCTCCCTGTCCCTCTGCTGCAGGCTCTCTCCCTGTCCCTCTGCTGTCCCCATGCTGTCCCTCTGCTGCAGGCTCTCTCTCTGTCCCTCTGCTGTCCCCATGCTGTCCCTTTGCTGCAGGCTCTCTCTCTGTCCCTCTGCTGTCCCCATGCTGTCCCTCTGCTGCAGGCTCTCTCCCTGTCCCTCTGCTGCAGGCTCTCTCCCTGTCCCTCTGCTGCAGGCTCTCTCCCTGTCCCTCTGCTGTCCCCATGCTGTCCCTCTGCTGCAGGCTCTCTCCCTGTCCCTCTGCTGCAGGCTCTCTCCCTGTCCCTCTGCTGCAGGCTCTCTCCCTGTCCCTCTGCTGCAGGCTCTCTCCCTGTCCCTCTGCTGCAGGCTCTCTCCCTGTCCCTCTGCTGCAGGCTCTCTCTCTGTCCCTCTGCTGTCCCCATGCTGTCCCTCTGCTGCAGGCTCTCTCCCTGTCCCTCTGCTGCAGGCTCTCTCTCTGTCCCTCTGCTGCAGGCTCTCTCCCTGTCCCTCTGCTGCAGGCTCTCTCCCTGTCCCTCTGCTGCAGGCTCTCTCCCTGTCCCTCTGCTGTCCCCATGCTGTCCCTCTGCTGCAGGCTCTCTCCCTGTCCCTCTGCTGCAGGCTCTCTCCCTGTCCCTCTGCTGCAGGCTCTCTCCCTGTCCCTCTGCTGTCCCCATGCTGTCCCTCTGCTGCAGGCTCTCTCTCTGTCCCTCTGCTGTCCCCATGCTGTCCCTCTGCTGCAGGCTCTCTCTCTGTCCCTCTGCTGCAGGCTCTCTCCCTGTCCCTCTGCTGCAGGCTCTCTCCCTGTCCCTCTGCTGCAGGCTCTCTCTCTGTCCCTCTGCTGTCCCCATGCTGTCCCTCTGCTGCAGGCTCTCTCCCTGTCCCTCTGCTGCAGGCTCTCTCTCTGTCCCTCTGCTGCAGGCTCTCTCTCTGTCCCTCTGCTGTCCCCATGCTGTCCCTCTGCTGCAGGCTCTCTCCCTGTCCCTCTGCTGCAGGCTCTCTCTCTGTCCCTCTGCTGCAGGCTCTCTCCCTGTCCCTCTGCTGCAGGCTCTCTCCCTGTCCCTCTGCTGTCCCCATGCTGTCCCTCTGCTGCAGGCTCTCTCCCTGTCCCTCTGCTGCAGGCTCTCTCCCTGTCCCTCTGCTGCAGGCTCTCTCCCTGTCCCTCTGCTGTCCCCATGCTGTCCCTCTGCTGCAGGCTCTCTCCCTGTCCCTCTGCTGTCCCCATGCTGTCCCTCTGCTGCAGGCTCTCTCTCTGTCCCTCTGCTGCAGGCTCTCTCCCTGTCCCTCTGCTGCAGGCTCTCTCCCTGTCCCTCTGCTGCAGGCTCTCTCCCTGTCCCTCTGCTGCAGGCTCTCTCCCTGTCCCTCTGCTGCAGGCTCTCTCTCTGTCCCTCTGCTGCAGGCTCTCTCCCTGTCCCTCTGCTGCAGGCTCTCTCCCTGTCCCTCTGCTGTCCCCATGCTGTCCCTCTGCTGCAGGCTCTCTCTCTGTCCCTCTGCTGCAGGCTCTCTCCCTGTCCCTCTGCTGCAGGCTCTCTCCCTGTCCCTCTGCTGCAGGCTCTCTCCCTGTCCCTCTGCTGCAGGCTCTCTCTCTGTCCCTCTGCTGTCCCCATGCTGTCCCTCTGCTGCAGGCTCTCTCCCTGTCCCTCTGCTGCAGGCTCTCTCCCTGTCCCTCTGCTGCAGGCTCTCTCCCTGTCCATCTGCTGCAGGCTCTCTCCCTGTCCCTCTGCTGTCCCCATGCTGTCCCTCTGCTGCAGGCTCTCTCCCTGTCCCTCTGCTGCAGGCTCTCTCCCTGTCCCTCTGCTGCAGGCTCTCTCCCTGTCCCTCTGCTGCAGGCTCTCTCCCTGTCCCTCTGCTGCAGGCTCTCTCCCTGTCCCTCTGCTGCAGGCTCTCTCCCTGTCCCTCTGCTGCAGGCTCTCTCCCTGTCCCTCTGCTGCAGGCTCTCTCCCTGTCCCTCTGCTGCAGGCTCTCTCCCTGTCCCTCTGCTGTCCCCATGCTGTCCCTCTGCTGCAGGCTCTCTCCCTGTCCCTCTGCTGCAGGCTCTCGCTCTGTCCCTCTGTAGCAGACATATATGGCAATTCCACGTCCTAGTGTGTGTGTGCTACTCACTTGGCTTGCCTCATCGGAGGTCCCAGGTTATTCATGCTTTAACACATCCACCTGGAAGCCAGAGAAAGAGAGGGAGAAAAGAGATTGACATGAAATGACAGTGTTTTTCTCCCAACCTGTTTCCCACTAGGGCTCCTCTATATTTTATTCATTTTGAACCATCTGTTGACTAACAACTCTCATATAGTACAGTGGTGGAAAAGAGAGAGAATTGTGATGGTGATTCTCAATTTTCTATGTTGAGAACCCCCTCCGCCCGAGGGGGTTCTGAACAGGCTCCTACGTCGCGACGTCCCCTGAATGCCCATCTGCTAGCCACGGAACGCTAGCTGTCTAGAGCATATCGGACAGTTAGCTGAAGAGCTCCATCAGCCAATTTTCTTGGGCTACAATATCTATTTTGCCAATTGGCCTGGACCCTTTTAATACACTGGGCCCTGCCGATCCATCACGACTGGTTTGCCAACGTAACCGCCCGAGGGGGCTTCAACTGACTCCTCCGTCGAGGCCCTTCTGCTATCCCCGGCCCACTAGCTGTCTGAATCACCGTGTCGCCTAGCTACTCACTAGATCCCATGATCACTCGGCTACGCATACCTCTCCCTAATGTCAATATGCCTTGTCCATTGATGTTTTGGTTAGTGATTGTCTTGTTTCACTTTAGAGCCTCTAGTCCTGCTCAATATGCCTTAGCTACCCCTTTTGTTCCACCTCCCACACATGCGGTGACCTCACCTGCTTTAAATGGTATCTCTAGAAATAATACCTCTCTCATTGTCACTTAATGCCTAGGTTTACCTCCACTGTATTCACATCCTACCATACCTTTGTCTGTACATTATGCATTGAATCTTTTCTAACACGCCCAGAAACCTGCTCCTTTTACTCTCTGTTCCGAACGCACTAGACAACCAGTTGTTATAGCCTTTAGCCGTACCCTTATCCGACTTCTCCTCTGTTCCTCTGGTGATGTGGAGGTGAATCCAGGCCCTGCAGTGCCTAGCTCCACTCCCATTCCCCAGGCACTCTCATTTGTTGACTTCTGCAGGCGTAAAAGCCTTGGTTTCATGCATGTTAACATTAGAACCCTCCTCCCTAAGTTTGTTCTATTCACTGCTTTAGCACACTCTGCCAACCCGGATGTTCTAGCTGTGTCTGAATCCTGGCTTAGGAAGACCACCAAAAATTCTGAAATTTACATCCCTAACTATAACATTTTCCAACAAGATAGAACTGCCAAAGGGGGCGGAGTTGCAATATACTGCAGAGATAGCCTGCAGAGTTCTGTCATACTATGCAGGTCTGTGCCCCTCTTCACTGTCAAACACTCCCTAAAACACTTCAGCGGGCCTTTCTAATCGACCTGGCCTGGGTATCCTGGAAGGATATTGACCTCAACCCGTCAGTAGCGGATGCCTGGGTATTCATTAAAAGTGCTAACCTCACCATCTTAAATTACGCATGTCCCATTAAAAAAATTTAGAACCAGGAACAGATCAGCACAAAAACATCCTGTGGCGTACTGCATTAGCATCGAAGAGCCCCTGTGATACTCTAGACCCAAACTGTTACAGACCTATATCCATCCTGCCCTGCCTTTATAAGGTATTTGAAAGCCAAGTTAACAAACAGATTACTGACCATTTTGAATCCGGTCTTGAGCACTCTGGAGCAGGTATCCAGCAAGTATTTCAATTAATAGGTGTGCCTTATTAAAAGTTCATTTGTGCAACATGTAGGTATTAGAGACTCGGTCAGGGACAGATAGAAAATGATTGTGAAAACACTTGCCAGTTGGTCAGCACATGATCTGAGTATACGTCCTGGTAATCAGTCCGGCACTGCGGCCTTGTGAATGTTGACCTGTTTAAAGGTCTTACTCACATCGGCTAGAGCGTGATCGTCCAGAACAGCTGGTGCTCTCATGCATGCTTCAGTGTTGCTTGCCTCGAAGCCCTCATAGAAGTAATTTAGCTTGTCTGGTAGGCTCACGTCACCGGGCAGCTCGCGTCTGGGCTTCCCTTTGTAGTCCGTAATAGTTTGCAAGCTCTGCCACAGTTTTTGGCCTGGTCACAGACAGCTAATGTGCTCTCCACTGAAGTTCACAAGCGAAGGGAAAAGGTGAGAAGAGGAGAGTGTGTAGAGCGATAAAAGTGATCATGCTGTTTATTTGTGGCTGCTATGAAAGTCAACTCTGTTTGTGTGTGATCGGGGGTGTATTCATTCCACAGTTCCTATTGAAAAATGTTTCTTAAATAAGAAGCAATCTAACGAAACGTGGATAAACATACCTACATTTGTTAAAATATAAACTTTCGTTTGCAACTGTTGGACTAATGATTACACCCTAGATCAGCTAGATGCAGGTCAGAGTGTGCAAGGCGATATTGAATGTGTCAATGTCTGTCACCTTGGTTCTCCAAAATGTATCTTTACCCGTGCACCTACATTGTAAACGTTCATACATAGGCTAGGTCGGTTTCTATGGGTACAAGCACTGTCCATGACACAAACTGGCCACACCCACGTCTGTTTTTATGGACACAAGCACTGTCCATGACACAAACTGGCCACACCCACGTCTGTTTCTATGGGTACAAGCACTGTCCATGACACCAACTGGCCACACCCACGTCTGTTTCTATGGGTACAAGCACTGTCCATGACACAAAAAATAATTTTGTAAACTGAAATAAAAATACTAAAACTATCTTTAACAGAAAAACAAACTATAATAAAACCATCAAATTAATATTTTGTCTTCTAAAAACTTTGGGGGAAAATGTAATGGGGTTGTTAAGCTTTTTTTGTGGGGTTTTCAGATTTATAAATATGAGTAAATGTTTCTAAAAACCTGTTTGCTTTGTCATTATTATGAGGTATTGTGATGTCATTATGGGGTATTGTGATGACATTATGGGGTATTGTGATATCATCACTAACGGATACACACTGCGGTAGACCACAACGGTTAGCCTATCATTATCATCACGAACAGATACAGAAAGTGGTAGACATAGGCCCTACACAAACTGTACACCCATTCACATGCCGTTGTTTCCTTTGTGATATCATCGTCGTTTCCTTTTCAGAAACAACCTTTTTTGGTCAATTGCACATTCCAGATGGAATAAATCCCGATAATAAAAAAATAAAAGCAAATTGCGATACAAAAACTAACGCGACGAGAAATGATGTCACTGGCACCCTTGTGACCAATTCAAAATGTGTGTCGCACTGCCAAGACAGACTGTTTTGGTCGCAGTATCGAACCCTGCTATTTCCTCAATCAGTAAGAAGCAATACTACATAGGAGGATGAGCTGGCCAATCAGCGGTCTAGAGGAGGACGAGCTGTCCAATCAGCGGTCTAGAGGAGAATGAGCTGGCCAATCAGCCCTCTAGAGGAGGATGAGCTGGCCAATCAGCGGTCTAGAGGAGGACGAGCTGGCCAATCAGCGGTCTAGAGGAGGACGAGCTGGCCAATCAGCGGTCTAGAGGAGGATGAGCTGGCTAATCAGCGGTCTAGAGGAGGATGAGCTGGCCAATCAGCGTTCTTCTTGCGTGAATATTTGTAATGACTGGTATACGGCCACATCATTCTGCTATTGGAGTACTTGCACACCATTCAAACATAGAATAACTGCTTTTTAACATACTTAATAAAGAACATTTGGAAGTAAAACTATTTCACTCTGATTGTAATTAATTGTAGGTCATATTTCTAAGAAATCTGTAAACACTGGGCAGTTACTTTAATATCAACCTGTTTACATACTGTACATTTGAAACAAGTTTATATACTACCAGAATGTCATGTTTTATGATCTGAGGTAAAGATATACCTTAATAAGGGCTGTTATGTTGAGTCAGAAGTAGTTATATTCTATCATATTGTACTAGTTTCCCTTTATGTAAACAACACTCATTTTTTGTAATTTATTATATATATTTTTTTTTTTTCACCTTTATTTAACCAGGTAGGCTAGTTGAGAACACCTTTATTTAACCAGGTAGGCTAGTTGAGAACACCTTTATTTAACCAGGTAGGCTAGTTGAGAACACCTTTATTTAACCAGGTAGGCTAGTTGAGAACACCTTTATTTAACCAGGTAGGCTAGTTGAGAACACCTTTATTTAACCAGGTAGGCTAGTTGAGAACACCTTTATTTAACCAGGTAGGCTAGTTGAGAACACCTTTATTTAACCAGGTAGGCTAGTTGAGAACAAGTTCTCATTTGCAACTGCGACCTGGCCAAGATAAAGCATAGCAGTGTGAGCAGACAACAAAGAGTTACACATGGAGTAAACAATTAAAAAGTCAATAACACAGTAGAAAACAAAGGGGGGGTCTATATACAATGTGTGCAAAAGGCATGAGGAGGTAGGCAAATAATTACAATTTTGCAGATTAACACTGGAGTGATAAAAGATCAGATGGTCATGTACAGGTAGAGATATTGGTGTGCAGAAGAGCAGAAAAGTAAATAAATAAAAACAGTATGGGGATGAGGTAGGTGAAAAGGGTGGGCTATTTACCAATAGACTATGTACAGCTGCAGCGATCGGTTAGCTGCTCAGATAGCTGATGTTTGAAGTTGGTGAGGGAGATAAAAGTCTCCAACTTCAGCGATTTTTGCAATTCGTTCCAGTCACAGGCAGCAGAGTACTGGAACGAAAGGCGGCCAAATGAGGTGTTGGCTTTAGGGATGATCAGTGAGATACACCTGCTGGAGCGCGTGCTACGGATGGGTGTTGCCATCGTGACCAGTGAGCTGAGATAAGGCGGAGCTTTACCTAGCATAGACTTGTAGATGACCTGGAGCCAGTGGGTCTGGCGACGAATATGTAGCGAGGGCCAGCCGACTAGAGCATACAAGTCGCAGTGGTGGGTGGTATAAGGTGCTTTAGTGACAAAACGGATGGCACTGTGATAGCAAACTGGATGCAGTCTGAGTAGAGTGTTGGAAGCCATTTTGTAGATGACATCACCGAAGTCGAGGATCGGTAGGATAGTCAGTTTTACTAGGGTAAGCTTGGCGGCTTGAGTGAAGGAGGCTTTGTTGCGGAATAGAAAGCCGACTCTTGATTTGATTTTCGATTGGAGATGTTTGATATGAGTCTGGAAGGAGAGTTTGCAGTCTAGCCAGACACCTAGGTACTTATAGACGTCCACATATTCTAGGTCGGAACCATCCAGGGTGGTGATGCTAGTCGGGCATGCAGGTGCAGGCAGTGACCGGTTGAAAAGCATGCATTTGGTTTTACTAGCGTTTAAGAGCAGTTGGAGGCCACGGAAGGAGTGTTGTATGGCATTGAAGCTTGTTTGGAGGTTAGATAGCACAGTGTCCAAAGACGGGCCGAATGTATATAGAATGGTGTCGTCTGCGTAGAGGTGGATCAGGGAATCGCCCGCAGCAAGAGCAACATCATTGATATACACAGAGAAAAGAGTCGGCCCGAGAATTGAACCCTGTGGCACCCCCATAGAGACTGCCAGAGGACCGGACAGCATGCCCTCCGATTTGACACACTGAACTCTGTCTGCAAAGTAATTGGTGAACCAGGCAAGGCAGTCATCCGAAAAACCGAGGCTACTGAGTCTGCCGATAAGAATATGGTGATTGACAGAGTCGAAAGCCTTGGCAAGGTCGATGAAGACGGCTGCACAGTACTGTCTTTTATCGATGGCGGTTATGATGTCGTTTAGTACCTTGAGTGTGGCTGAGGTGCACCCATGACCGGCTCGGAAACCAGATTGCACAGCGGAGAAGGTACGGTGGGATTCGAGATGGTCAGTGACCTGTTTGTTGACTTGGCTTTCGAAGACCTTAGATAGGCAGGGCAGGATGGATATAGGTCTGTAACAGTTTGGGTCCAGGGTGTCTCCCCCTTTGAAGAGGGGGATGACTGCGGCAGCTTTCCAATCCTTGGGGATCTCAGACGAGATGAAAGAGAGGTTGAACAGGCTGGTAATAGGGGTTGCGACAATGGTGGCAGATAGTTTCAGAAATAGAGGGTCCAGATTGTCAAGCCCAGCTGATTTGTACGGGTCCAGGTTTTGCAGCTCTTTCAGAACATCTGCTATCTGGATTTGGGTAAAGGAGAACCTGGAGAGGCTTGGGCGAGGAGCTGCGGGGGGGGCGGAGCTGTTGGCCGAGGTTGAAGTAGCCAGGCGGAAGGCATGGCCAGCCGTTGAGAAATGCTTATTGAAGTTTTCTATAATCATGGATTTATCAGTGGTGACCGTGTTACCTAGCCTCAGTGCAGTGGGCAGCTGGGAGGAGGTGCTCTTGTTCTCCATGGACTTCACAGTGTCCCAGAACTTTTTGGAGTTGGAGCTACAGGATGCAAACTTCTGCCTGAAGAAGCTGGCCTTAGCTTTCCTGACTGACTGCGTGTATTGGTTCCGGACTTCCCTGAACAGTTGCATATCACGGGGACTATTCGATGCTATTGCAGTCCGCCACAGGATGTTTTTGTGCTGGTCGAGGGCAGTAAGGTCTGGGGTGAACCAAGGGCTGTATCTGTTCTTAGTTCTGCATTTTTTGAACGGAGCATGCTTATCTAAAATGGTGAGGAAGTTACTTTTAAAGAATGACCAGGCATCCTCAACTGACGGGATGAGGTCAATGTCCTTCCAGGATACCCGGGCCAGGTCGATTAGAAAGGCCTGCTCACAGAAGTGTTTTAGGGATCGTTTGACAGTGATGAGGGGTGGTCGTTTGACTGCGGCTCCGTAGCGGATACAGGCAATGAGGCAGTGATCGCTGAGATCCTGGTTGAAGACAGCGGAGGTGTATTTGGAGGGCCAGTTGGTCAGGATGACGTCTATGAGGGTGCCCTTGTTTACAGAGTTAGGGTTGTACCTGGTGGGTTCCTTGATGATTTGTGTGAGATTGAGGGCATCTAGCTTAGATTGTAGGACTGGCGGGGTGTTAAGCATATCCCAGTTTAGGTCACCTAACAGAACAAACTCTGAAGCTAGATGGGGGGCGATCAATTCACAAATGGTGTCCAGGGCACAGCTGGGAGCTGAGGGGGGTCGGTAGCAGGCGGCAACCGTGAGAGACTTGTTTCTGGAGAGAGTAATTTTCAAAATTAGTAGTTCGAACTGTTTGGGTATGGACCTGGAAAGTATGACATTACTTTGCAGGCTATCTCTGCAGTAAACTGCAACTCCTCCCCCTTTGGCAGTTCTATCTTGACGGAAGATGTTATAGTTGGGTATGGAAATCTCTGAATTTTTGGTGGCCTTCCTGAGCCAGGATTCAGACACAGCAAGGACATCAGGGTTAGCAGAGTGTGCTAAAGCAGTGAGTAAGACAAACTTAGGGAGGAGGCTTCTGATGTTGACATGCATGAAACCAAGGCTTTTTCGAACACAGAAGTCAACAAATGAGGGTGCCTGGGGACATGCAGGGCCTGGGTTTACCTCCACATCACCCGCGGAACAGAGAAGGAGTAGTATGAGGGTGCGGCTAAAGGCTATCAAAACTGGTCGCCTAGAGCGTTGGGGACAGAGAATAAGAGGAGCAGGTTTCTGGGCATGGTAGAATATATTCAGGGCATAATGCGCAGACAGGGGTATGGTGGGGTGCGGGTACAGCGGAGGTAAGCCCAGGCACTGGGTGATGATGAGAGAGGTTGTATCTCTGGACATGCTGGTAGTAATGGGTGAGGTCACCGCATGTGTGGGAGGTGGGACAAAGGAGTTATCAGGGGTATGAAGAGTGGAACTAGGGGCTCCATTGTGAACTAAAACAATGATAACTAACCTGAACAACAGTATACAAGGCATATTGACATTTGAGAGAGACATACAGCGAGGCATACAGTAATCACAGGTGTTGAATTGGGAAAGCTAGCTAAAACAGTAGGTGAGACAACAGCTAATCAGCTAGCACAACAACAGCAGGTAAAATGGCGTAGACTAGGCAACGGGGCCAACAGATAAAACAAACAAGCAGAATGGAGTACCGTGATTTATGGACAGTCCAGCGTGCATCAGCTATGTAGCCAAGAGATCAGTGTCCAGGGGGCAGCGGTGGATGGGGAAGGGAAGCTGGACTGGCGAGTGTTATCCAGGTTAAAAAAAACGAACAATGACTAAATAGCTTGTAGCTAGTTAGCTGGTTAGCTTCTGGAGGTTCTTGAGTGTGTTCTAAAAATAAATAAAAAATAATAGCGATTCCGTATCACATTGGGTGAGGCAGGTTTCCGGAAGGTATAAACAAATTAAAAGTCAAAAGAGATAGAAAGTAAATATGGGTCCGGTGGGCGTTTGGGACGCGGCGATTCAGGCGGTTAGCAGGCCTGTGCTAACAAGCTAACAGTTTGTAGGCCCGGGCTAGACAAGGTAGCAGTTAGCGGACCGGAGCTGGACAAGCTAGCAGTTAGCAGGCCGAATTAGCAAGCAGGGAGATAGCGAGGGCTAGAGAGTTAGCCTTTGGGGGACGTCGCGATGGGGTGAGTCTGTTTATTCCTCTTCATGCGGTGACATCGATAGACCGATCGTGGGCCCGGGTATTGTAGCTCAGGAGTATGCTACGGTGGTAGCGCAGGCCGGGCTAGCTTCAAGCTAAGTGGGTGGAAACGCTAGCCAGGGGTAATCATCCGGGGTTGCGGTTTAGCTAGATAGCTAGTTGTGAAGATCCAGCGTATTTGGAAGCTTAGGTTTAGCAAAATGTTTTTAAAGGGATAGCTATGTAAAAAACGAAAAATAAACAAAATATAAACAAAATATACAGGGACACGACACGACAGGACGACTTACTGCTACGCCATCTTGGACCCATTGAATTCATAATTCATTATCCATAGTCCCACACAAATTAATCATCCCATTTTAAAGGGGAAGTTCATGTGGCCTTATTTTCACTCTCTCTGCTTCTGGTTTTATGTTTTGTTTCATTACAGAGTATGGTGGAAAATACAAGATTATGTTATAATGCTGTTATTGCATCAAATGGTTGTTTTATGCAACAAAATGCTCATCTGTATGTGTTCTACTGAGGATGGGCCTCTGGAAGATTTACCATGTATTTGGGTGATACGTCATGTTTCTGTACTGGGGTACCAGGGGGAGATGGCTCCAGTATGGAGTTGGGGGGCCAGACCCTGGTCTCTACACAACGAGGAAAGTATTTACAGCAGATAATATTTGCTGTGAATTATTAGTAACCTTGAGACCCATTCCATACATCTGTTGTTTGTCATGAACATCCAGGAGGATGGACTTTGCTATAAAATGCTGTGGCTCAAACCAGCTGGTTGAGTTCTCAGTGATCACCTCCAGGGGTGATATAAAATGCTGTGGCTCAAACCAGCTGGTTGAGTTCTCAGTGATCACCTCCAGGGGTGATATAAAATGCTGTGGCTCAAACCAGCTCGTTGAGTTCTCAGTGATCACCTCCAGGGGTGATATAAAATGCTGTGGCTCAAACCAGCTGGTTGAGTTCTCAGTGATCACCTCCAGGGGTGATATAAAATGCTGTGGCTCAAACCAGCTCGTTGAGTTCTCAGTGATCACCTCCAGGGGTGATATAAAATGCTGTGGCTCAAACCAGCTGGTTGAGTTCTCAGTGATCACCTCCAGGGGTGATATAATATGCTGTGGCTCAAACCAGCTGGTTGAGTTCTCAGTGATCACCTCCAGGGGTGATATAATATGCTGTGGCTCAAACCAGCTGGTTGAGTTCTCAGTGATCACCTCCAGGGGTGATATAATATGCTGTGGCTCAAACCAGCTGGTTGAGTTCTCAGTGATCACCTCCAGGGGTGATATAAAATGCTGTGGCTCAAACCAGCTGGTTGAGTTCTCAGTGATCACCTCCAGGGGTGATATAATATGCTGTGGCTCAAACCAGCTGGTTGAGTTCTCAGTGATCACCTCCAGGGTTGATATAAAATGCTGTGGCTCAAACCAGCTCGTTGAGTTCTCAGTGATCACCTCCAGGGGTGATATAATATGCTGTGGCTCAAACCAGCTGGTTGAGTTCTCAGTGATCACCTCCAGGGGTGATATAATATGCTGTGGCTCAAACCAGCTGGTTGAGTTCTCAGTGATCACCTCCAGGGGTGATATAATATGCTGTGGCTCAAACCAGCTGGTTGAGTTCTCAGTGATCACCTCCAGGGGTGATATAATATGCTGTGGCTCAAACCAGCTGGTTGAGTTCTCAGTGATCACCTCCAGGGGTGATATAAAATGCTGTGGCTCAAACCAGCTGGTTGAGTTCTCAGTGATCACCTCCAGGGGTGGTTACTGACCAGCTGGTTGAGTTCTCAGTGATCACCTCCAGGGGTGGTTACTGACCAGCTGGTTGAGTTCTCAGTGATCACCTCCAGGGGTGATTACCGACCGGCTCCATTACTGCAGTATTTAAATGATGAAGTTTGAAATCTAAAAGACTCTCCTTTTGAGTCCTATAATTCCACTACAAAAGCAATTGGGCACATTTTGTCATCACTTTCCATTGACTACAATTATGTACAAAAATGTGTCTAAAAGCATGTTAGAAAACGCACAAATACTCCATTACCATACCAATAACCAACTCATATTACATCAGAATAATAATAATAAGATATCCTGTATCCTTGCTGACCCCAGGCCCTATTCCAGATACCCTGTACCCTTGCTGACCCCAGGCCCTATCCCAGATAACCTGTACCCTTGCTGACCCCAGGCCCTATCCCAGATACCCTGTACCCTTGCTGACCCCAGGCCCTATCCCAGATACCCTGTACCCTTGCTGACCCCAGGCCCTATCCCAGATAACCTGTACCCTTGCTGACCCCAGGCCCTATCCCAGATACCCTGTACCCTTGCTGACCCCAGGCCCTATCCCAGATAACCTGTACCCTTGCTGACCCAGGCCCTATTCCAGATAACCTGTACCCTTGCTGACCCCAGGCCCTATTCCAGATAACCTGTACCCTTGCTGACCCCAGGCCCTATGTATAGGCCTGAGAACGGAAGAAAGAGTACAAACACTTTGCCACAGGGAAAACAACACCAGACCTGGGTTCAAATACTATTAGAAATATTAAAAAACTTTCAGTGTTTGTTTTAGCCTGTCTGGAGTGGCAGATGGGCGGGGTTTGTTTTAGCCTGTCTGGAGTGGCAGATGGGCGGGGTTTGTTTTAGCCTGTCTGGAGTGGCAGATGGGCGGGGTTTGTTTTAGCCTGTCTGGAGTGGCAGATGGGCGGGGTTTGTTTTAGCCTGTCTGGAGTGGCAGATGGGCAGGGTTCGTTTTAGCCTAGCTGGAGTGGCAGATGGGCAGAGTTCGTTTTAGCCTGTCTGGAGTGGCAGATGGGCGGGGTTTGTTTTAGCCTGTCTGGAGTGGCAGATGGGCGGGGTTTGTTTTAGCCTGTCTGGAGTGGCAGATGGGCGGGGTTTGTTTTAGCCTGTCTGGAGTGGCAGATGGGCGGGGTTTGTTTTAGCCTGCCTGGAGTGGAAGATTTTTGTGAGTATTCTTTTGTCTCCATTGCAACCTCAATCAAGCCCAGGTAAAGTGTTAGAAAATTATTGTGAATAGCCAGGTCTGGGCAACACATGACTCCCTTCCTCCCTTCCTCCCTCCCTGAAACCTGGTCTCGTGCCACCACCTGGCTAGCCTGAACAATGGGAGAGAGAAGATGGCTGGAGAGATTAGTGAGGAAAGAGGAAGTCTATGGCCCTATTCCCACAACGAGATATGAAGGAGAGTCTGAGGAGCAGTGTGACTAAAGAGATTTCTGCTTTTCATGTCATATGAGTGTGTGCTTCAGTCTGATCAGCTGTAGCCTACCCACAGCAGCGGGTAACCTGGTGAAACCTATGCGCTCTGATCGCATCTGGGCCAGAGGAAACATAACGTCATGTTTTTATAGCCTAAGCTAAAAATGTTGTCTTGCAGCCTGAATTGAAAATGGATTAAATATTTATTTTTCACCCATCTATACACAATACCCCATAATGACATCACAATACCCCATAATGACATCACAATACCACACAATGACATCACAATACCCCATAATGACAAAGTGAAAACATGTTTTTAGAAATGTTTGCAAATTTATTGAAAATGAAATACGGAGTCAACACATGTTAGACTAACATTTGGCAGTGATTACAGCTGTCTGGGAATGCTTATAACAGCTGTCTGGGAATGCTTATAACAGCTGTCTGGGAATGTTTATAATAGCTGTCTGGGAATGCTTATAACAGCTGTCTGGGAATGCTTATAACAGCTGTCTGGGAATGTTTATAACAGCTGTCTGGGAATGTTTATAACAGCTGTCTGGGAATGTTTATAACAGCTGTCTGGGAATGTTTATAACAGCTGTCTGGTAATGTTTATAACAGCTGTCTGGTAATGTTTATAACAGCTGCCTGGGAATGTTTATAACAGCTGTCTGAGAATGTTTATAACAGCTGTTTGGTAATGTTTATAACAGCTGTCTGGGAATGTTTATAACAGCTGTCTGGGAATGTTTATAACAGCTGTCTGGGAATGTTTATAACAGCTGTCTGGTAATGTTTATAACAGCTGTCTGGTAATGTTTATAACAGCTGTCTGGGAATGTTTATAACAGCTGTCTGGGAATGTTTATAACAGCTGTCTGGGAATGTTTATAACAGCTGTCTGGGAATGTTTATAACAGCTGTCTGGGAATGTTTATAACAGCTTTGCACAGCTGGATTGTAAAAATATTTGCACATCATTATTTAAAAAATTATTCAAGCTCTGTCAAGTTGGTTGTTGATCCATTGCGTGTCACGCCCTGTCCTTAGAGAGCCTTTTAATGTCTCTATTTGCTTTGGTCAGGGTGTGATTTGGGGTGGGCATTCTATGTTTATGTTTTCTATGATTTTGTATTTCTATGTTTTGGCCGGGTATGGTTCTCAATCAGGGACAGCTGTCTATCGTTGTCTCTGATTGGGAACCATACTTAGGTAGCTCTTTTTCCCCCCCTCCTTTCAGTGTGGGAAGTTAACGTTGTTTGTGGCACATAGCCCTTAAGCTTCACTGTTGTTTTGTATTGTTTATTTTGTCAGCGTCATTTTCTTTATAAAAGGAATATGTACACTCACCACGCTGCGCTTTGGCCCACTTACAATGGTTGTGACATTGCTAGATAGCCATTTTCATACCTTGCCATAGAGTTTCAAGTTGATTTAAGTCTAAACTGTAACTAGGCGACTAGTCAAAATTGTCTTGGTAAGCAACACCAGTGTATATTTGGGCTTGTGTTTTAGATTATTGTCCTGCTGAAAAGGTGAATTTGTCTCCCAGTGATTTTAAAAAGCAGACTGAACCAGGTTTTCCTCTAGGATTTTGCCTGTGCTTAGCTCCATTCAGTTTCTTTTTTTATCCTGAAAAACTCCCCAGTCCTTAATGATTACAAACATACCCATAACATGATGCAGCCACTACTATGCATCAAAATATGGAGAGTGGTACTCAGTAATGTGTTGTATTGGATTTGCCCCAAACATAACACTTTGTATTCAAGACAGTTAATTTCTTAGCCACATTTTTTAAAGTATTACTTTAGTGTCTTGTTGCAAATAGGATGCATGATTTGGAATATTCTTATTCTGTACAGGCTTCCTTCTTTTCACTGTCATTTAGGTTAGTATTGTAGAGTAACTTGAATATTGTTGATCCATCCTCTGTTTCATGGTTGTGATATGAGAACTATGTTTTAAAGTCACCATTGGCCTTACCCTGAGTGGTTTCCTTTTTCTCCGGTAACTGAGTTAGGAAGGACACCTGTATATTTGTAATGACTGGGTGTATTGAAAACACCATCCAAAGTGTAATTAATTACTTCACCATGCTCAAAGGGATATTTAATGTCTGCTTTAAAATATTTTTCTCATCTACAGTGTACCAATAGGTGCCCTTCTTTACAAGGCAGTGGAAAACCTCCCTGGTCTTTGTTGTTGAATCTGTTTTAAATTCACTGCTCGACTGAGGGACATTACAGATAATTGTATGTGTGGGGTACAGAGATGAGGTAATCATTTAAAATCATGTTACACACAGTGTAACATCTGCTTCCAGCTCACATTCTCAAACGCATAGATCCCCTGAATGCATCTCCAGATCCCAATCACCTGTTCACACACCTGTATGCCATTATCACACACTATTTAGTTCAGTTCTTTGCACCCAATCACTGAGGTTTGTTTTGTGATGCAGTTCTATTCTGAGCGCTGGTTTCCCACCATAATTGAATCCTCCCGTGTTTGATAGTGAGGCAGGCAGAAACTAACAACGTCTTTTGTCTCTTCCCTGCCTGTACTTTAGCCTATCGGATTTCCTGTTATCTACCTATTGCCTAATCTCCCGGGCGACGTTACTACCCTTCTCCCTGCCTGTACTTCAGCCTATTGGATTTCCTGTTATCTACCTATTGCCTAATCTCCCGGGCGACGTTACTAGCCTTCTCCCTGCCTGTACTTTAGCCTATCGGATTTCCTGTTATCTACCTATTGCCTAATCTCCCAGGCGACGTTACTACCCTTCTCCCTGCCTGTACTTTAGCCTATCGGATTTCCTGTTATCTACCTATTGCCTAATCTCCCGGGCGACGTTACTAGCCTTCTCCCTGCCTGTACTGTTGCCTTTGGACCCCTGTGTATGACCTTCTGCCTGCACCTGGACCCAGATACCTGCCTCCTCCTGTGTATGACCTTCTGCCTGCCCCTGGACCCAGATACCTGCCTCCTCCTGTGGTCCTTTTCCTGTGCTTGAAACCAGCTCTGTCTCGTGTTCATTACAACATAGTCCATGCAACGTACTATGTGACTTTCTAAGCTCATTTTTATTCCTGAATTTATTTAGGTTTGTCATAACAAAGGGGTTGAATAACTCAAGACATTTCAGCTTTTAATTTAAAAAAACAAAAACATAATTCCACTTTGACATGTGTTGGCCAGTAACACAATCTCAATTTTATCCATTTTAATTTAGGCTGTAACACAACACAAAATCCATAGCTTTACTCGGTGCAACCGGCAGCTTCTGGGCATGTATCAAACCCTGGAATGAGTAGGTTGTTTAAAATATAAATCCTAAAGAACCTGACTGAATAAACAAACACTAGGCCAATAGGCTATGCTGTACTCCTGGAGTAAATCTGAGCTGAAAAAAAACTTGTTAAAGCGCACGTTGTAATTCAAATCTTAACTGCCGCATTTCAAATGATCTTTTTGTGAGGAGCTGGAACTAGTTATGTGCGATTGAGAGTGGTGGGATGGATAAACTAGAATTGGAGGATCCTTCATCGGTTAAATCTCCAGGTTAAAAACATTTTGGCTTCCTGGTAGGATCAAAAATGTTTTTCAACTTAAAAGAACATTCATTCAAATCTGCCCAAGATAAGAATTATTTTTTTAAATGTATTTTCCTTCAACTTTCTGAGGCAACGGCAGGGTTCACCACATCATATGTAAAAACAAATATATAAAAACAACAAAGTTGGTCCCATGTTTCATGAGCTGAAATAAAAGATCCTGAAAAGGTTCAACATGCACAAAGCTTATTTTTTACATCCCTTAATTAATTAGCATTGTATCCTTTGCCAAGATAATCCCTCCACCTGACATGTGGGTAAATCAAGAAGCTGATTAAATGGCATGATCATTCCACAGGTGCACCTTGTGCTAGGGACAATAAAAGGCCACTCTAAAATGTGCAGTTTTGTCACAACACAATGCAACAGATGCCTCAAGTTTTGAGGGAGTATGCAATTGACATGCTGACTGAAGGAATGTCCACCAGAGCTGTTGCCAGAGAATTTAAGGTTTAGTTATCCACCATAAACCGCCTCCAATGTTTTAAAGAATTTGGCAGTAAGTCCAATCGGCCTCACAACCGCAGACCACGTGTAACCACCCCAACCCAGGAGGCCCACATCCGGCTTCTTCACCTGAGGGATCGTCTGAGACCAGCCACCCAGACAGCTGATGAGTATTTCTGTCTGTAATACAGCCCTTTTGTGGAGAGAAACTCATTCTGATTGGCTGAGCCAAGCTCCCCAGTGAGTGGGATGCGCCCGGTCATATGGAGTCCATAGATTAGGGCCTAATGAATTTATTTCAATTGACTGATTTCCTAATGAACTGTAGCTCAGTCAAATCATTGAAATTGATGCGTTTATATTTTTGATCATTATATAAAGTAGCCTGGCAGAATCATGATTATTTGCATCAATCCAGTGGCCATTTTATTTTGAAAACTCAATCACAAATGTGCTACAGACGTAGGTGGCGTGTCCATAAGCTAAGCTTCCCCTAAAAGAAATTGAATTAAATTGTCAAAATTATAGTCTAATAAGCCGACTCCTGTCTATACACAAATAAATCAAATCATTCAAAATAGTCTACTACACCAGAAGATCATTTTTAAATAAGCTGTGGATTGCCTACAGTCGGAAGGACCCACAATTTGGGCAGCTCGTGCTGCAAATACCATATAGATTGCTGCGTTGCGACTCAATGAAAAGTAGAGGCCCATATCACAATATTTCATAATAGTTTGGAAAGCAAATGGCTATCGCTGTAAAGAGAAGAAAACACTAATGTGTATTTTTATTTCTTTTGTTTGCCACTTTTTAAAACATTTAACCACATTAAACCATTTCGTGATATCCAATCGGTAGTTAGTCTTGTCCCATCGCTGCAACTCCCTCGGGAGAGGCGAAGGTTGAGAACCACGCATCGTCATGAAACACAACCTACCAAGCCAAGCCACACTGCTTCTTGACACACTGCTCGCATAACCCGGAAGCCAGCCGCTTCAATGTGTTGGAGGAAACACCGTACAACTGCGACCCTGTCAGCATGCATGTGCCCGGCCCACTACAAGTAGTCGCTAGAGCACAATCGGACAAGGACAGCCGAGCCAACCAAACCCTCTCCTAGCCCAGACGACGCTGGGATAATTGTGCACCGCCTCATGGGTCTCCCGGTCGCAACGCAGCCCGGGATCGAGACCGTATCTGCAGTGATGCCTCTAGCACTTAGACCGCTGCGACGCGGTGCCTTAGACCGCTGCGACGCGGTGCCTTAGACCGCTGCGACGCGGTGCCTTAGACCGCTGCGACGCGGTGCCTTAGACCGCTGCGACGCGGTGCCTTAGACCGCTGCGACGCGGTGCCTTAGACGACCGATGTGAACCTATTTGTCTTCTGCAAACACACAGCCACATTCCCGCACCACCACAACAGAAACTGACTCAAGTCCATAGCTAAACACTTAGCATTATCAATGTGCAAGTAGAGTATATATAACATATAGTATTATATTAGTAGCTAGCTACTTGTGTCGAGTGGTATTGATACAGCTGGCTAGGTCAATTATTAAAGAGTGGTATTGATACAGTTGGCTAGGTCAATTATTAGAGAGTGGTATTGATACAGTTGGCTAGGTCAATTATTAAAGAGTGGTATTGATACAGTTGGCTAGGTCAATTATTAAAGAGTGGTATTGATACAGCTGGCTAGGTCAATTATTAAAGAGTGGTATTGATACAGCTGGCTAGGTCAATTATTAGAGAGTGGTATTGATACAGCTGGCTAGGTCAATTATTAGAGAGTGGTATTGATACAGTTGGCTAGGTCAATTATTAGAGAGTGGTATTGATACAGTTGGCTAGGTCAATTATTAGAGAGTGGTATTGATACAGTTGGCTAGGTCAATTATTAGAGAGTGGTATTGATACAGTTGGCTAGGTCAATTATTAGAGAGTGGTATTGATACAGTTGGCTAGGTCAATTATTAGAGAGTGGTATTGATACAGTTGGCTAGGTCAATTATTAGAGAGTGGTATTGATACAGTTGGCTAGGTCAATTATTAGAGAGTGGTATTGATACAGTTGGCTAGGTCAATTATTAGAGAGTGGTATTGATACAGTTGGCTAGGTCAATTATTAGAGAGTGGTATTGATACAGTTGGCTAGGTCAATTATTAGAGAGTGGTATTGATACAGTTGGCTAGGTCAATTATTAGAGAGTGGTATTGATACAGTTGGCTAGGTCAATTATTAGAGAGTGGTATTGATACAGTTGGCTAGGTCAATTATTAGAGAGTGGTATTGATACAGTTGGCTAGGTCAATTATTATAGAGTGGTATTGATACAGTTGGCTAGGTCAATTATTAGAGAGTGGTATTGATACAGTTGGCTAGGTCAATTATGTAATGGTATAAACTAAACAGATGAGTTTGCTGCAGATAAAAGCCATGTGAACTTTGTCCCCTTCTCTTGAATAAGCATTTTAGACCAGATAAAAGATACAGGGGTTATCTGGTTCCAATATTAACAAACAACTCCATTGAACCTGTATTCATTCTGTTGTGATAATGGTGGGTTTATTTGTGTGTGTGTGTGTGTGTGTGTGTGTGTGTGTGTGTGTGTGTGTGTGTGTGTGTGTGTGTGTGTGTGTGTGTGTGTGTGTGTGTGAGTGAGTATGTTTGTATAAAGTATGGACAGTTTGTGTATACAGTATTGTGTGTATACAGTTCTAGAAAGTATGTTTGCACGGCCTTGTGAATTTGTTTGCACTTTGCATGGAGTCAAGGCCAGGTTGGTGTAAAAGCACTTGGTGACAACTGCAGATATAAAAAGGGCCTTTGATTGATTGGTTCATTAATTGATGATTGAGTCAATGACCTGGGTTAGGGTTAGGTCGACTGTATAGCCATTTACATTTCATAGGTCAGAGAACAATAACAGATTTGTAATAAAGCAGTGGTTACAATAATGGACTTTCTTTGTGATCCACCTAGCTAGCTTAATGGACTTTCTTTGTGATCCACCTAGCTAGCTTAATGGACTTTCTTTGTGATCCACCTAGCTAGCTTAATGGACTTTCTTTGTGATCCACAAAGTAAACAAAATCTATTTTTCTAGTTCATATATGAGGATAATCTGCTTAGACCCCAACCAAGGAACATCAAAAGTCGTGCTATAAATTCACAGACAACACAAAGATTCCTTGATGCCCTTCCAGACTCCCTCTGCCTACCCAAGGACGCCAGAGGACAAAAATCAGTTAACCACCTAACTGAGGATCTCAATTTAACCTTGCGCAATACCCTAGATGCAGTTGCACCCCTAAAAACTAAAAAAATGTCTCATAAGAAACTAGCTCCCTGGTACACAGAAAATACTCCAGCTCTGAAGCAAGCTTCCAGAAAATTGGAACGGAAATGGCGCCACACCAAACTGGAAGTCTTCCGACTAGCTTGGAAGGACGGTACCGTGCAGTACCGTAGAGCCCTTACTGCTGCTCGATCATCCTATTTTTCGAACTTAATTGAGGAAAATAAGAACAATCCGAAATTCCTTTTTGATACTGTCGCAAAGCTAACTAAAAAGCAGCATTCCCCAAGAGAGGATGACTTTCACTTTAGCAGTGATAAATTCATGAACTTCTTTGAGGAAAAGATTATGATTATTAGAAAGCAAATTACGGACTCCTCTTTAAACCTGGGTATTCCTCCAATCCTCAGTTGTCCTGAGTCTGCACAACTCTGCCAGGACCTAGGATCAAGAGAGACGCTCAAGTGTTTTAGTACTATATCTCTTGACACAATGATGAAAATAATCATGGCCTCTAAACCTTCAAGCTGCATACTGGACCCTATTCCAACTAAACTACTGAAAGCTGCTTCCTGTGCTTGGCCCTCCTATGTTGAACATAATAAACGGCTCTCTATCCACTGGATGTGTACCAAACTCACTAAAAGTGGCAGTAATAAAGCCTCTCTTGAAAAAGCCAAACCTTGACCCAGAAAATATAAAAAACTATCGGCCTATATCGAATCTTCCATTCCTCTCAAAAATTTTAGAGAAGGCTGTTGCGCAGCAACTCACTGCCTTCCTGAAGACAAACAATGTATACGAAATGCTTCGGTCTGGTTTTAGACCCCATCATAGCACTGAGACGGCACTTGTGAAGGTGGTAAATGACATTTTAATGGCATCGGACCGAGGCTCTGCATCTGTCCTCGTGCTCCTAGACCTTAGTGCTGCTTTTGATACCATCGATCACCACATTCTTTTGGAGAGATTGGAAACCCAAATTGGTCTACACGGACATGTTCTGGCCTGGTTTAGATCTTATCTGTCGGAAAGATATCAGTTTGTCTCTGTGAATGGTTTGTCCTCTGACAAATCAACTGTAAATTTCGGTGTTCCTCAAGGTTCCGTTTTAGGACCACTATTGTTTTCACTATATATTTTACCTCTTGGGGATGTTATTCGAAAACATAATGTAAACTTTCCCTGCTATGCGGATGACACACAGCTGTACATTTCAATGAAACATGGTGAAGCCCCAAAATTGCGTTGTGTTTCAGACATAAGGAAGTGGATGGCTGCAAACTTTCTACTATTAAACTCGGACAAAACAGAGATGCTTGTTCTAGGTCCCAAGAAACAAAGAGATCTTCTGTTGAATCTGACAATTAATCTTAATGGTTGTACACTCGTCTCAAATAAAACTGTGAAGGACCTCGGCGTTACTCTGGACCCTGATCTCTCTTTTGAAGAACATATCAAGACCATTTCGAGGACAGCTTTTTTCCATCTACGTAACATTGCAAAAATCTGAAACTTTCTGTCCAAAAATGATGCAGAAAAATGTATCAATGCTTTTGTCACTTCTAGGTTAGACTACTGCAATGCTCTATTTTCCGGCTACCCGGATAAAGCACTAAATAAACTTCAGTTAGTGCTAAATACGGCTGCTAGAATCCTGACTAGAACCAAAAAATTTGATCATATTACTCCAGTGCTAGCCTCTCTACACTGGCTTCCTGTCAAAGCAAGGGCTGATTTCAAGGTTTTACTGCTAACCTACAAAGCATTACATGGGCTTGCTCCTACCTATCTCTCTGATTTGGTCCTGCCGTACATACCTACACGTACGCTACGGTCACAAGACGCAGGCCTCCAGCAAACAGCTGGAGGCAGGGCTTTCTCCTATAGAGCTCCATTTTTATGGAACGGTCTGCCTACCCATGTCAGAGACGCAAACTCGGTCTCAACCTTTAAGTCTTTACTGAAGACTCATCTCTTCAGTGGGTCATATGATTGAGTGTAGTCTGGCCCAGGAGTGGGAAGGTGAACGGAAAGGCTCTGGAGCAACGAACCGCCCTTGCTGTCTCTGCCTGGCCGGTTCCCCTCTTTCCACTGGGATTCTCTGCCTCTAACCCTATTCCAGGGGCTGAGTCACTGGCTTGCTGGGGCTCTCTCATGCCGTCCCTGGAGGGGGTGCGTCACCTGAGTGGGTTGATTCACTGTTGTGGTCATCCTGTCTGGGTTGGCGCCCCCCCCCCCTTGGGTTGTGCCGTGGCGGAGATCTTTGGGCTATACTCAGCCTTGTCTCAGGATGGTAAGTTGGTGGTTGAAGATATCCCTCTAGTGGTGTGGGGGCTGTGCTTTGGCAAAGTGGGTGGGGTTATATCCTTCCTGTTTGGCCCTGTCCGGGGGTGTCCTCGGATGGGGCCACAGTGTCTCCTGACCCCTCCTGTCTCAGCCTCCAGTATTTATGCTGCAGTAGTTTATGTGTCGGGGGGCTGGGGTCAGTTTGTTATATCTGGAGTACTTCTCCTGTCCTATTCGGTGTCCTGTGTGAATCTAAGTGTGCGTTCTCTAATTCTCTCCTTCCCTCTTTCTTTCTCTCTCTCGGAGGACCTGAGCCCTAGGACCATGCCCCAGGACTACCTGACATGATGACTCCTTGCTGTCCCCAGTCCACCTGGCCATGCTGCTGCTCCAGTTTCAACTTCCACCTGACTGTGCTGCTGCTCCAGTTTCAACTGTTCTGCCTTAGTATTATTCGACCATGCTGGTCATTTATGAACATTTGAACATCTTGGCCATGTTCTGTTATAATCTCCACCCGGCACAGCCAGAAGAGGACTGGCCATCCCACATAGCCTGGTTCCTCTCTAGGTTTCTTCCTAGGTTTTGGCCTTTCTAGGGAGTTTTTCCTAGCCACCGTGCTTCTACACCTGCATTGCTTGCTGTTTGGGGTTTTAGGCTGGGTTTCTGTACAGCACTTTGAGATATCAGCTGATGTACGAAGGGCTATATAAATAAATTTGATTTGATTTGATAACTATGTAAAATAATACAATAGATTTATGAATATCTATCTATCTATATGTCACTGACCTTTAAAAAAAAAATATATATAGATTAGCTTTGTTTTAATTTCTTCAGTCAGCAATTTAGTTCTTACCCTACGTAATCCGTATAAAACAATAATCATTAAATCAAGATAGGAACTATCAGGTGCTTGTTGGTGCTATAGGCTGTAGTACTAGGCGTAAATAGGGACGAATGGGGATCACGTCACCCATTTCCATAGAAAATGACCCATGAGCACCAACATGTGAAGTGCATAGGAGCATATCAAATTCAGTTTCAAATGAAAAAGAAGAGTCTATTTTGGGGGAATGAAGTTAAAGCTACATGTTTCAACCAAAACATTTGGTAAAGGCTTTGATTTCTGGATAAACAAATGGAAAAGTGCATCTTAGAAAACATCTAATAGAAAAAGTCTTAAATGTATCAGAAACACTCCCCCCTATCTGAGATATCTACTGCAGCCCTCATAGGCCTCACTCTCTCCTATCTGAGATATCTACTGCAGCCCTCATAGGCCTCACTCTCTCCTATCTGACATATCTACTGCAGCCCTCATAGGCCTCACTCTCTCCTATCTGAGATATCTACTGCAGCTCTCATAGGCCTCACTCCCCCCTACCCGAGATATCTACTGCAGCCCTCATAGGCCTCACTCCCCCCTACCCGAGATATCTACTGCAGCCCTCATAGGCCTCACTCTCTCCTATCTGAGATATCTACTGCAGCCCTCACTCTCTCCTATCTGAGATATCTACTGCAGCCCTCATAGGCCTCACTCTCTCCTATCTGACATATCTACTGCAGCCCTCTTAGGCCTCACTCTCTCCTATCTGAGATATCTACTGCAGCCCTACTGCAGCCCTCATAGGCCTCACTCTCTCCTATCTGAGATATCTACTGCAGCCCTCATAGGCCTCACTCTCTCCTATCTGAGATATCTACTGCAGCCCTCATAGGCCTCACTCTCTCCTATCTGACATATCTACTGCAGCCCTCTTAGGCCTCACTCTCTCCTATCCGAGATATCTACTGCAGCCCTCATAGGCCTCACTCTCTCCTATCTGAGATATCTACTGCAGCCCTCACTCTCTCCTATCTGAGATATCTACTGCAGCCCTCATAGGCCTCACTCTCTCCTATCTGAGATATCTACTGCAGCCCTCATAGGCCTCACTCTCTCCTATCTGAGATATCTACTGCAGCCCTCATAGGCCTCACTCCCCCCTACCCGAGATATCTACTGCAGCCCTCATCCTCCACATACAACACCCGTTCTGCCAGTCACATTCTGTTAAAGGTCCCCAAAGCACACACATCCCTGGGACCGCTCCTCTTTTCAGTTCGCTGCAGCTAGCGACTGGAACGAGCTGCAACAAACACTCAAACTGGACAGTTTTATCTCAATCTCTTCATTCAAAGACTCAATCATGGACACTCTTGCTGACAGTTGTGGCTGCTTTGTGTGATGTATTGTTGTCTCTACCTTCTTGCCCTTTGTGCTGTTGTCTGTGTCCAGTAATGTTTGTACCATGTTTTGTGCTGCTGCCATGTTGTTTTGCTACCATGTTGTTATGTTGTGTTGCTACCATGTTGTTATGTTGTGTTGCTACCATGTTGTTATGTGGTGTTGCTACCATGCTGTTATGTGGTGTTGCTACCATGTTGTTATGTGGTGTTGCTACCATGTTGTTATGTGGTGTTGCTACCATGTTGTTATGTTGTGTTGCTACCATGTTGTTATGTGGTGTTGCTACCATGTTGTTATGTTGTGTTGCTACCATGTTGTTATGTGGTGTTGCTACCATGTTGTGTTGCTACCATGTTGTTATGTGGTGTTGCTACCATGTTGTTATGTGGTGTTGCTACCATGTTGTTATGTTGTGTTGCTACCATGCTGTTATGTGGTGTTGCTACCATGTTGTTATGTTGTGTTGCTACCATGTTGTTATGTGGTGTTGCTACCATGTTGTTATGTGGTGTTGCTACCATGTTGTTATGTGGTGTTGCTACCATGTTGTTATGTGGTGTTGCTACCATGTTGTTATGTGGTGTTGCTACCATGCTGTGTTGTCATGTGTTGCTGCCATGTTGTTATGTGGTGTTGCTACCATGTTGTTATGTGGTGTTGCTACCATGCTGTGTTGTCATGTGTTGCTGCCATGTTGTTATGTGGTGTTGCTACCATGTTGTTATGTGGTGTTGCTGCCATGTTGTTATGTGGTGTTGCTGCCATGTTGTTATGTGGTGTTGCTACCATGTTGTTATGTGGTGTTGCTACCATGCTGTGTTGTCATGTGTTGCTGCCATGTTGTTATGTGGTGTTGCTACCATGTTGTTATGTGGTGTTGCTACCATGTTGTTATGTGGTGTTGCTGCCATGTTGTTATGTGGTGTTGCTACCATGTTGTTATGTGGTGTTGCTACCATGCTGTGTTGTCATGTGTTGCTGCCATGTTGTTATGTGGTGTTGCTGCCATGTTGTTATGTGGTGTTGCTACCATGCTGTGTTGTCATGTGTTGCTGCCATGTTGTTATGTGGTGTTGCTGCCATGTTGTTATGTGGTGTTGCTACCATGTTGTTATGTGGTGTTGCTACCATGCTGTGTTGTCATGTGTTGCTGCCATGTTGTTATGTGGTGTTGCTGCCATGTTGTTATGTGGTGTTGCTACCATGTTGTTATGTGGTGTTGCTACCATGCTGTGTTGTCATGTGTTGCTGCCATGTTGTTATGTGGTGTTGCTACCATGTTGTTATGTGGTGTTGCTACCATGCTGTGTTGTCATGTGTTGCTGCCATGTTGTTATGTGGTGTTGCTGCCATGTTGTTATGTGGTGTTGCTACCATGTTGTTATGTGGTGTTGCTACCATGCTGTGTTGTCATGTGTTGCTGCCATGTTGTTATGTGGTGTTGCTACCATGTTGTTATGTGGTGTTGCTACCATGTTGTTATGTGGTGTTGCTACCATGTTGTTATGTGGTGTTGCTACCATGTTGTTATGTGGTGTTGCTACCATGTTGTTATGTGGTGTTGCTACCATGCTGTGTTGTCATGTGTTGCTGCCATGTTGTTATGTGGTGTTGCTGCCATGTTGTTATGTGGTGTTGCTACCATGTTGTTATGTGGTGTTGCTACCATGCTGTGTTGTCATGTGTTGCTGCCATGTTGTTATGTGGTGTTGCTACCATGTTGTTATGTGGTGTTGCTACCATGCTGTGTTGTCATGTGTTGCTGCCTTGCTATTATTTATTTTATTTATTTTTAATCCCAGTCCCCGTCCCCGCTGGAGTCCTTTTGCCTTTTGGTAAGGTGTCATTGTAAATAAGAACTGCCAACTAATATCAACTTGTATTTAGTTGGATAAATTGTTTACCTTCTGTACATTTAAGAAATATTGCCTTGTGCTTTGTAATTCCGTTACCGAAAACTCACTTATCTTGAAGATCATTTCTCATTTTCTCCCTTCTGAGGGAGAATGAGAGTTCACAGAAGTAACAAGTAATAGATCTACCAATTAGTTAGTGATTTTATTCATTTCGATTTTGTTTAAGAATGATTATTAAGTGATTAAAACTCAGAATTACTAACAACAACAAACAAAATCAGTAAAGGAATCACTGCAACAGTGCTACAATGGGAAATCCTAATAGTCATAAACCTGTCCTCCCTTCCACTGGCATACTGTTGACAGAGTGACCATGCAGAGCATTTACCTACTGTTAAAGGCTCTGCGTGGTCAATCAGTCATCTGAAGAGGCCGTACAGCATTTACTGCAATGCAGCTTCCGCAGACGTCAGGGTTTTCATACTTCTTGCGCTTGAAGGAAGTTGTCAGGTAAGTGAGTTTGTGTTTATACAGGACGTACCACCCCCCCCCTCCCCCCCTCCTACCGTCAATCAATCATGTCAGTGTGAAGCTGTATGTAGCCCTACGCATTGTCACAACAACAGCACGGTGATGCGGTACGGAGCTTGATTTGGCCTCTGCATGCCTCCGGAGGTTCTGCAATTGCGTCACAGTCTCCATACGAAGCCTCCAACCACATTAGCGGATCAAGCATAAATTGGCTTTGATATTCAGCTCGTAACTGTGTTCTTTGTCTTTCTGTTGTTTTGTGGTCAAACCAAGAGTGTTAGAACAGTCACCAGCCGCTTTTAGTCTGCTTTTTCTCCACTACAGGATTCCTGCCTTAAGCCCTTGAACCGTTATTCCTGTTCATCACAGCTAGCTAACTGCTACCGAGTGGCCCAGCCCCGACGCCATCTTTGAGCCAGGCCCATCTCCCAGCCTGATCAGTGGACCCTATGATCACTCGGCTACACAGCTGATGCTTCCCGGACTCTTCACTAACACGACTAGAATCCACTACCACTGGATTCTTGCCGTAAGCTCTGGACTTTTGCATTGGATCATCGCTGCTAGCTTGCTGCTACCGAGTGGCTATAGTGGCTAATGCCCTTGTCCTGAAGCTAGCAACAGTTAGCCTCGAGCCAGGCGCATCTCCCAGATAGCAAACAAATTTACTACAGCTACAACACGTCTTTTGTCAACTGGCCTGGACCCTTTGTCGACACGGAGCCCTGCCAATCCATCATGACTGGTCTGTCGACGTAATTCCATCCGTTGTGCCCTCAACCGGCCTTTGCCGGACATCGGTGAAGACGCTTCTACTAGCCCCGGCCTGCTAACCTTTTTTTTTTTAACGACTGCCCAGCAGCTTCCCCGTTTCCTCTATTGCTGTTCACTGGACCCTACTTGTGTGTGACCTCACCCAGCATAACTACTGCGTCCAGAGATGCAACCTCTCTTATCGTCATTCAATGCCTAGATTTACTTCCACTGTACCCACACCCTACCATACCAGTCTGTTTATTATGCCCTGAATCTATCCTACCACACCCAGAAATCTGCTCCTTTTATTCTCTGTTCCCAACGCACTAGACAACCAGTTCTTATAGCCTTTAGCCATACCCTCATCTTACTCCTCCTCGGGTGATGTAGAGGTTAATCCAGGCCCTGCCGTGCCTAGCTTCCACTCCTATTCCCCAGTCAACATCAGAAGCCTCCTTCCTAAAAAAAAATTGCTCACTGCCTTAGCACACTCCGCCAACCCTGATGTCCTTGTCATGTCTGAATCCTGATTTAGGAAGGCCACCACTGATTTAGGAAGGCCACCCCCAACAACAACATTTTCCGTCAAGATAAAACTGCCAAGAGGGGAGGAGTTAGCCTGCAAAGATCTGTCACACTTTCCAGGTCTATGCACAAAAAGTTTGAGCTTCTAATTTAAAAAATGAATCTCTACAGAAATCAGTCTCTCACTGTCGCCGCCTGTTAAAGACCCCCCTCAGCTCCCAGCTGTCAATAGCTAACACATAACCAAATCAATGACGAATCAATAGATTATAGAAATACATGTCTGCCCCTGCAAGCCAGTTGGCATTCGCGTCATTGCACTCCCTCATCTGATTGGTTGAGTAGGCGGGCCTTCTGACTTTGTGGTTGTGGTAACTCGTGACAACCATGTCAGAGCTGACACCCCGTTCTTTCGGCAGACATCATTCAATCTTAATCCGGGGCAGATCTTTTTTGGAAAACGTTGTCACATAAAAACCGAAGGGAGATTTTAACCTAATTCCATTGCCAAAAATGTGCATCTGCACAGTTCTTCCACTAAGTCAGTTTTCAGTGAACATTGTTAAAAAATAGTCCCTGTGCATAGAGTTGTATGGTTGTTAATCTTCAAAATCAATGATTTTTTTGTTTGTCAAAGTGTAATTCTGTTACCGTGTAACCACACACACACACACACACACACACACACACACACATACACACACACGAAGAGATAGCTGTCAAGACCAATGTCCTGGACTCACATAATACTGTCATAAACATAAACCTTTGACGGTCATTGGACTCACGTAATAATGCGGTCAGTGGAATAGATTTTGCGAAGAAAGATAATCAGAGGTTCCTGAACCTTATATCAGATCTAGGATTGTCACCATGTAACCAATGTTCCATGTGTTTTATATAGATATACAGAGAAGCATATTACCAACACTTTGTCTTAATATGATAACTAGTCATATCAATCATTTTTAAATGACTTTTCTCAAATCCATAATTCTGTTACAACAATAATAATTATTGGCCTGTTTGGAATTATACATTAACTACATAATTAGTCACAAAAGCTCCTACAGGAGTGTTCATTTTCGACAACTATACAATTATAATACATTTTATTTTCAGGTTAAATCAATACTAGCCTAAAACTAGCTCAAAAACGAGGTTAATCTCAATGCACAGAGATACCATGACAAGATCATGAGGCCCATTGTCGTGCCATTCATCCTCTGCCATCACCTCATGTTTCAGCATGATAATGCACGGCCCCATGTCACAAGGATTTGCACACAATTCCTGGAAGCTGAAAATGTCCCAGTTCTTCCATGACCTGCATAATCACCAGACATTTCACACCCATTGAGCATGTTTGGGATGCTCTGGATCGATGTGTACGACAGTGTGTTCCAGTTCCCGCCAATATCTAGCAACTTTGCACAGCCATTGAAGAGGAGTGGGACCACAATCAACAGCCTGATCATCTATTTGCAAAGCACTGCATGAGGCAACTTGGAAATCGTTATATGAAATGCTATGAGACCAGGTTGGTTGAACAGTGCAGAAGTGAACCTCCCCTGACAGTGTTTCTTCTTGTCAAGACCAGTATGCAGGGGATCTAGTTTCAGGCATTTATTTTAAGCCTTATGTGTTAGCTTAGGAAGCATGAAGACCTTATCTTTCATGTCACCGAGAAATAATTACATTAAATTGATTCACACCTTTGTATAGGGTTAGGGTTTCCCACACGGTCATATCTCCATGTTACGGCGCTTGTTTACTGAAAACAGACACCAGAGGACTGACTGTCTTCATGCGCTAATGAGTTATCTGCTTCTCTCAACACCTGTGTGTAAACGGAAGACACCAAACCTGTTGTCACTGAAAAATACTGTCGGCTGCAACTGTGTTAAACCCGCTTAAAACAATATACAGTAAGTGCGTATTTAGCATTCGGTGAAATGATGTGATGTGTAAGTACAGGGATTTATGTTTCTAGAACCGTACCGCAGTTGAGAATCGATTCACGTTTAGATGGAGAATTTTGGCTGTTTGGGCTTCCAATTCTCCTTTAAACAGAACATGTAGCTGTCTTTGGGCTATAACGAGTAGCGTTAAGGTCATTTAGTCCATTATTAGGGTAAACATTAACCCTACATAGCAAGCCATAGGGTTTGGGTAAAATGCATGACGTTATCTATACCAGAAACATGTACCTGCAATTGACATACAACTCTGGACAGATAGAGAAACAAACCGGTCCAATATCACATGTAATAGTCAAATAGTCTTACCAAGTCAGCGCTGAATCTCCTCTCTCTCTTCTACTGATGAGACGGACACTGGTGACGAACAAAACGTGCGTTGCCTTTGTTTTCTCTCCAAAACACTGAATAGACTGGACGAGGTCAAGGTGCCATTATTTCACTGCAACAACCAATAAGTATGTCTTCAAAACGTCTGTATAAATGAGGTGGATAATGACGCTGATGGTCAAGCCGACTTGACTCTAACCGCGTAGGTTGATGCCAGAGCGACTCTAACCTCGTAGGTTGATGCCAGAGCGATCGGAAGTTGCGGTATTAAAACAAAGTGGTATGTAAATGTATATAGTTGTTTTGTCCTCGCTGTTGTAGGGTAGCCCAGACGGACGACAGTTCCGGAGGCAGGGAGATAAAGCCTTGGAGAGCAGCTCTGGAGAGTGACAGGTGTGAGTACAGGTAACGCAACCTGCGGGAGGGAAGGGGCGGAACCCAGAAGGTCGGGGGGCGGGGTATAGCATATTCTACTGAAGTACGTCCTGAATCTAACACCAAACCAAGCTTTCATTATGTTGTGTTTGTTGTTTGAATTCAGTTTTATTTTGCAAATATGCTCTGTATATGGTCAAATCACAGCACATTTTTTTAACTAACATTCTTTGTGGGCAACATTTAAGAAATGAAGGGGGGAGGAATCAAAACGAGCGTTCAATCATCAAGTCTAGGAGACAGTGGCGGAGGGTCTTGCATGAAATGAGACACATTTGAAAAGTCTAGGAGACAGTGGCGGAGGGTCTTGCATGAAATGAGACACATTTGAAAAGTCTAGGAGACAGTGGCGGAGGGTCTTGCATGAAATGAGACACATTTGAAAAGTCTAGGAGACAAGTGGCGGAGGGTCTTGCATGAAATGAGACACATTTGAAAAGTCTAGGAGACAGTGGCGGAGGGTCTTGCATGAAATGAGACACATTTGAAAAGTCTAGGAGACAGTGGCGGAGGGTCTTGCATGAAATGAGACACATTTGAAAAGTCTAGGAGACAGTGGCGGAGGGTCTTGCATGAAATGAGACACATTTGAAAAGTCTAGGAGACAGTGGCGGAGGGTCTTGCATGAAATGAGACACATTTGAAAAGTCTAGGAGACAGTGGCGGAGGGTCTTGCATGAAATGAGACACATTTGAAAAGTCTAGGAGACAGTGGCGGAGGGTCTTGCATGAAATGAGACACATTTGAAAAGTCTAGGAGACAGTGGCGGAGGGTCTTGCATGAAATGAGACACATTTGAAAAGTCTAGGAGACAAGTGGCGGAGGGTCTTGCATGAAATGAGACACATTTGAAAAGTCTAGGAGACAGTGGCGGAGGGTCTTGCATGAAATGAGACACATTTGAAAAGTCTAGGAGACAGTGGCGGAGGGTCTTGCATGAAATGAGACACATTTGAAAAGTCTAGGAGACAGTGGCGGAGGGTCTTGCATGAAATGAGACACATTTGAAAAGTCTAGGAGACAGTGGCGGAGGGTCTTGCATGAAATGAGACACATTTGAAAAGTCTAGGAGACAAGTGGCGGAGGGTCTTGCATGAAATGAGACACATTTGAAAAGTCTAGGAGACAGTGGCGGAGGGTCTTGCATGAAATGAGACACATTTGAAATGACATTTAGACAAAGAAAATACTCCAGTATCCATGCATTTATAGCTTTTTCTTCTTCATAATTGTTCTACCTTTTAACATTTACTGACTGCAATGTACAGTCGGTAGTCTGTCTCCAGGTATGTAATTGTGTATGGTAAGGGAGAGGCAGCTTCAAGTTGCTGGCTGAAAGAGGAGCAACAGTGTGGAACATTACCCTGGTTTCAATGACACAGACAGGTACGAATGACCGCTGGCTCTTTGTCCAGGTAGGCCCTATCTTTCTCTATCTCTATGTCCTGGTACAAATGACCGTGTAGAAGTCTTTGGGTTTCGCTCACAAACAGAGGTGAATTAGTAGCCTGAATCTAAACTCTGTTCCATTTCACTTCACGGTTTCAGTCTGGCTATCTCTACAGTAAAACCACTTGAGCCTACGTCTGTAATGAGGGGCCGTGTTTTCAAAACAGCAGGCAATATACACATGTTTATGTGTGAAATAAAGTGTATGTAACTTATAAGTAATATCAGAATTACAATCATGTAACAATTGAGAATTGTAACTGCACTACCAGTCTGAAGTTCTTTCACCTGGACCAGTCTGAAGTTGTTTCACCTGGACCAGTCTGAAGTTGTTCTAGCTGGACCAGTCTGAAGTTGTTCTAGCTGGACCAGTCTGAAGTTGTTTCACCTGGACCAGTCTGAAGTTGTTTCACCTGGACCAGTCTGAAGTTGTTCTAGCTGGACCAGTCTGAAGTTCTTTCACCTGGACCAGTCTGAAGTTGTTTCACCTGGACCAGTCTGAAGTTGTTCTAGCTGGACCAGTCTGAAGTTCTTTCACCTGGACCAGTCTGAAGTTGTTCTAGCTGGACCAGTCTGAAGTTGTTCTAGCTGGACCATGCTGAAGTTGTTCTAGCTGGACCTGTCTGAAGTTGTTCTAGCTGGACCAGTCTGAATTTGTTCTAGCTGGACCAGTCTGAATTTGTTCTAGCTGGACCAGTCTGAATTTGTTCTAGCTGGACCAGTCTGAAGTTGTTCTAGCTGGACCAGTCTGAAGTTGTTCTAGCTGGACCAGTCTGAAGTTGTTCTAGCTGGACCAGTCTGAAGTTGTTCTAGCTGGACCAGTCTGAAGTTGTTCTAGCTGGACCAGTCTGAAGTTGTTCTAGCTGGACCAGTCTGAATTTGTTCTAGCTGGACCAGTCTGAAGTTGTTCTAGCTGGACCAGTCTGAATTTGTTCTAGCTGGACCAGTCTGAAGTTGTTCTAGCTGGACCAGTCTGAAGTTGTTCTAGATGGACCAGTCTGAAGTTGTTCTAGCTGGACCAGTCTGAAGTTGTTCTAGCTGGACCAGTCTGAAGTTGTTCTAGATGGAACAGTCTGAAGTTGTTCTAGCTGGACCAGTCTGAAGTTGTTCTAGCTGGACCAGTCTGAAGTTGTTCTAGCTGGACCAGTCTGAAGTTGTTCTAGATGGAACAGTCTGAAGTTGTTCTAGCTGGACCAGTCTGAAGTTGTTCTAGCTGGACCAGTCTGAATTTGTTCTAGCTGGACCAGTCTGAAGTTGTTCTAGCTGGACCAATCTGAAGTTGTTCTAGCTGGACCATGCTGAAGTTGTTCTAGCTGGACCATGCTGAAGTTGTTCTAGCTGGACCATGCTGAAGTTGTTCTAGCTGGACCATGCTGAAGTTGTTCTAGATGGACCAGTCTGAAGTTGTTCTAGATGGACCAGTCTGAAGTTGTTCTAGCTGGACCAGTCTGAAGTTGTTCTAGCTGGACCAGTCTGAATTTGTTCTAGCTGGACCAGTCTGAAGTTGTTCTAGCTGGACCAGTCTGAAGTTGTTCTAGCTGGACCAGTCTGAATTTGTTCTAGCTGGACCAGTCTGAATTTGTTCTAGCTGGACCAGTCTGAAGTTGTTCTAGCTGGACCAGTCTGAAATTGTTCTAGCTGGACCAGTCTGAAATTGTTCTAGCTGGACCAGTCTGAAGTTGTTCTGTGTGTTAAATGTCATGTCGTGGAATGCTGTGGTATGTTCTTGCTGTTGTCATTCTGTTATTGAATTGTCTCTTAGTATGCCCAGCAAAAAATGACCCCTCTTAGATTATTAACGTTTATTGATTTGGATTGAATTAAATCTTTATAAATGAGAGATTGTTTGTTGTTGTTGTTTTATTAGGATCCCCATTAGTTTGTTGCTATAGCAGCAGCTACTCTTCCTGGGGTCCAAACGAAACATGAAACCTAATATAGAACGTTAATTGACAAGAACAGCTTACGGACAGAACTACCTACATAGTTTTAAAGGAACACGTAGCCTACATATCACTACATACACACAAACGATCTAGGTCCAATAGTGGAGAGGCGCTGTGCCGTGAGGTGTTGCTTTATCTGTTTTTTTAAAACAGGTTTGCTGTTTATTTGAGCAATATGAGATGGAAGGAAGTTCCATGCAATAATGTCTCTATGATACTGTACGCTTTCTTGAATTTGTTCTGGATTTGAGGAACTGTGAAAAGACCCCTGGTGGCATGTCTGGTGGGGTAAGTGTGTGTGTCAGAGCTGTGTGGAAGTTGACTACGCAAACAATTTGGGATTTTCAACACATTAATGTTTCTTATAAAACCTTCTTCGGGCATCCAGTTAGTGGGACACCTGTCGACAACATCCGGAGAAATTGGAGGGTGTGCAATTCAAATAAATAATCTTAATATTAAACATTTATGAACATACAAGTATCTTATATCGATTTAAAGCTCAAATTATTGTTAATCTAACTGCATTGTCTGATTTATAATAGGCTTTACAGCGAAAGCATACCATGCGATTGTTTGAGGACAGCGCCCCACATCAACATATTTTTCAACCAGCACAGGCTTCATAAAATCACAAATAGCGATTAAATAATCACTTACTTTTTGAAAATCTTAATCGGTTTGCAATCCCAAGGGTCCCAGCTACAACATGCATGGTCGTTTTGTTAGATAAAATCCTTCTTTATTTCCCTAAAATCTGTTTAGTTGGCGCCATCGATTTCAGTAATCCACTCATTCAACATGCAGAAAAGGAATCCAAAGACCTACCGCTAAACTTTGTTAAAACAAGTCAAAATACATTTCTATTTAATCCTCAGGTACCCTAAAATGTCATTAAACTATAATATTTCATACAAAAAGAAGAATGTTCAATAGAAAAGTCAAATTAGCAGGTGCGCATCCTCTTCATTGCGTGCCTACAGACTGATTTCCAACTGTGACTCCCGGTACCAAAACTCAAAATTCTTCCTCGTTTTGGAAGAAACAAGCCTGAAACCTTGAACAAAGACTGTTTACAACTAGTGGAAGCCATAGGAATTGCAATCTGGGAGCTGGAATTGCATAGGACCAATAGCTTTCCATTGAAAGAGCATGGGATCTCAAAAAATAATAATTCTGGTTGGTTTTTCTTTGGATTTTCAGCTACCATATCAATTGTGTAAAAGTCTCATACATTATTTTAACATTTCTACAAACTTCAAACTGTTTTCTATCCAATGATACCAATTATATGCATATCCAGGCTTCTGGGCCGGAGTAACAGGCAGTTTACTTTGGACACGTCAGTCAGGTGGAAATTCTGAAAAAAGGACCCTATCCCTAATAACGTCTTAGGGCTAGGGTCCTATAAAAAGAAGTGATGCAGTCAGTCTCTCCTCAACTCTTAGCCAAGAGAGACTGGCATGCGTAGTATTTATATCAGTCCTCTGATTACAATGAAGAGCAAGACATGCCACTCTGTTCTGGGCCAGATGCAGCTTAACTAGGTCTTTCCTTGCAGCACTGGACCACATGACTGGACAATAATCAAGATAAGACCAAACTAGAGCCTGAAGGACTTGCTTTTTGGAGTGGGGTGTCAAAAAAGCAGATCATCTCTTTATTAATGACAGATCTCTCTCCATCTTTACAACCATTGAATCTATATGTTTTGACCATGACAGTTTACAATCTAAGGTAACACCAAGTCATTTTGTCTCCTCAATTTGTTCAACAGCCACACCATTCATTACCAGATTCAGCTGAGGTCTAGAACTTAAGGAATGATTTGTACCAAATACAATGCTCTTAGTTTTAGAGGTGTTCAGGACCAGTTCCAAAACAGACTGCAACTCTTTGTTAATAAGAGTTTCAGTGACTTCATTAGCTGTGGTTGCTGATGTCTGTATGGTTGAATCATCAGTGTACATGGACACGCATGCTTTGTTTAATGCCAGTGGCAGGTCATTGGTAAAAATAGAAAAGAGTAGAGGGCCTAGAGAGCTGCCCTGTGGTACACCACACTTTACATGTTTGACATTAGAGACGCTTCCATTAAAGAAAACCCTTTGAGTTCTATTAGATAGATAGCTCTGAATCCACAATATGGCAGAGGTTGAAAAGCCATAACACAGGTTTTTTCAACAACATGTTATGGTCAATAATATCAAATCCTGCACTGAAATCTAACAGTACAGCTCCCACAATCTTCTTATTATCAATTTCTTTCAACCAATCATCAGTCATTCGTGTCAGTGCAGTACATGTTGAGTGCCCTTCTCTGTGACTTGCCTAGTTAAATAAAGGTTAAATAATATAGAATAAATATGCTAAAAGTCTGTAGTTACAGAGAAATAGCATTTACAGAGAAATAGCATTGTATTTAAACACAATTTTTTCACAACAATTTGCTAAGAGCTGGCTGCAAGCTGATAGGTCTGCTGTTAGAACCAGGAAAGGCAGCTTTTACCACGAGCCTGGTTACTGGTCTGTTTCTCCTCATTTGCCAACTCCTTATGGAATTGTCATAGCAGAACAATTTGTGAAGAGAGCAGAAACAGATTTTCACCCAGGCTTGCACTGCTAATCATGTCTCCATCCAGCAGTTAGAAACAAACATTCCACACAGCACTTCATTTTGCCTGCTCACAGACTGCTTAAACCCTGTGTTGGGTACTGCATGTGTGTAACACGCAGAATTGTAATGTGTTGAAGCAGGTCACTCTGGAAACTTTGAGTCTGAGGCTAAATATTAACTATAGCTGTCACTGTGAGAGATGCTGTTTGAAGGAAGAGAGCAGAACAGGGGGAGCGAGAGAGAGAGGTGGGTGGGTGGAGAGGGGTGGAAAGAGAGGGAGTGGAGAGAGATAAAGGGGAGAGAGAGGGGGGTAGGGGAGGGATAGAGAGACAAATTTGACCCCAATTCCAACAGCAACCTTGGGAAAATCCTCTGCATTATCATTAACAGCAGACTTGTACATTTCCACAGTGAAAACAATGTACTGAGCAAATGTCAAATTGGCGTTTTATCAAATTACCTGTATTCACCCTGCACACCCTAATTGACAAACAAACAAACCAAAACAAGGGCAAAGTCTTCTCATGCTTTGATGATTTCAAAAAAAGCTTTTGACTCAATTTGGCATGAGGGCCTGCTATACAAATTGATGGAAAGTGGTGTTGGGGGGAAAAACATACAACATTATAAAATCCATGTACACAAACAACAAGTGTGGGGTTCAAATTGGCAAAAAACACACATTTCTTTCCACAGGGCAGTGGGGTGAGACAGGGATGCAGCTTGAGCCCCACTCTCTTCAACATATATATCAACGAATTGGCGAGGGTACTGGAACAGTCTGCAGCACCCAGGCCTCACCCTACTAGAATTTGAAGTCAAATGTCTACTGTTTGCTGATGATCTGGTGCTTCTGTCACCAACCAAGGAGGGCCTACAGCAGCACCTAGATCTACTGCACAGATTCTGTCAGACCTGGGCCTGACAGTAAATCTCAGTAAGATAAAAAATAATGGTCTTCCAAAAAAGGTCCAGTCACCAGGACCACAAATACTAATTCCATCTAGACACCGTTGCACTAGAGCACACAAAAAAACTATACATACCTCGGCCTAAACATCAGCGCCACAGATAACTTCCACAAAGCTGTGAACGAGCTGAGAGACAAGGCAAGATGGGCCTTCTAAATGCAACCAATTAGGATCTGACTAAAAATACTTTAATCTGTTATAGAACCCATTGCTATTCATGGTTGTAAGGTCTGGGGTCCGCTCAACAACCAAGAATTCACAAAATGGGACAAACACCAAATTGAGTCTCTGCATGCATCCCCTAAGCAAGCTGGTCCTGGGGCTCTGTTCACAAACACACCCCACAGAACCCCAGGACCGCAGCACAATTAGACCCAACCAAATCATGAGAAAACAAAAAGATAATTACTTGACACATTGGAAAGAATTAACAAAAAAACAGCGCAAACTAGAATGCTATTTGGCCCTAAACAGAGAGTACACAGCGGCAGAATACCTGACCACTGTGACTGACCCAAACTTAAGGAAAGCTTTGACTATGTACAGACTCAGTGTGCACACTGCACACAAAATGAGGTGGAAACTGAGCTGCACTTCCTAACCTCCTGTCCTATGTATGACCATATTAGAGACACATTTGAAAACAAACCCAATTTTGATAAACTCCCATATCTCCTGGGTGAAATTCCACAGTGTGCCATCACAGCAGCAATATTTGTGACCTGTTGCCACGAGAAAAGGGCAACCAGTAAAGAACAAACACCAATGTAAATACAACCCATATTTATGCTTATTTATTTTCCCTTGTGTACTTTAACCATTTGTACATTGTTGCAACACTGCATATATACGTAATATGACATTTGTAATGTTTTTATTGTTTTGAAACTTCTGTATGTGTAATGTTTACTGTTCATTTTTATTGTTTATTTCACTTTTGTATATTATCTACCTCACTTGCTTTGGCAATGTTAACACATGTTTCCCATGCCAATAAAGCCCCTTGAATTGAATTGAGAGAGAGAGTGAGTGGAGTGGATGGGGGGAGGGAGAAAGAAAGAAAGAAAGAGAGGGGGGGAGGGGGAGAGGGACTCTGGGGGCAGGTAAAGGGTAATAAACAACATGGCTTAAAGTGCCATTACCTACCAAAGAAAGGTATGTGATAAAGGTAGATTGGTATTTGAGAAGGTCTATCCTAGCCAGAATATCAGCCTGTCTCAATTCTCTCCCTACCTCTCCCCCTTGGCCTTATCACTCTGGTGTTTGCAGAATTTCAGGGTGTAACCAATATGATGGCATATCCACTACACAACAATGGGGTTAATGTTGAAGAGTTAGGGCCAAGGGGGAGGTGCTGGGAGTGATTTGGTACCGGCTGAATGATTGTAAGGAGATCCGTTGTGAGATCCGTTGTGCATAGGATGTTATTTGCATGTCCGATTGAATGTAACCTATAGATGTGATGTAGGTGAAGAAACTCTTACAACTGTTACACCAACTGTTAGGGAATGTATTGTCTTGTTTGAGACTTATGAAACCGAGGCATAAAATCTATGTCCCTTCGGTTTGTAAAAGCTACTAAGACATCTCTGCCCTCTACTGGAGAAAACTAGTTTGGAACAGTTTTTTTGTACAGCACAAGTCAAGAATAACAATTTACAACAAAAAAATAACACAAAATAACCAGAAATGTAAACATAAACAGTACATGTTAAGGTAAGGGTTAAGATTTGGGATAATGTTAAAACAGGTGTTTTGTCAACAGAGTCTCCTTATCCCACTAGTATTCTGAAAACCCTGAGTTGATGCTCAGTCATTATTACATCCTGAGTTGATGCCCAGTCATTATTACATCCTGAGTTGATGCCCAGTCATTATTACATCCTGAGTTGATGCTCAGTCATTATTACATCCTGAGTTGATGCTCAGTCATTATTACATCCTGAGTTGATGCTCAGTCATTATTACATCCTGAGTTGATGCCCAGTCATTATTACATCCTGAGTTGATGCTCAGTCATTATTACATCCTGAGTTGATGCCCAGTCATTATTACATCCTGAGTTGATGCTCAGTCATTATTACATCCTGAGTTGATGCTCAGTCATTATTACATCCTGAGTTGATGCTCAGTCATTATTACATCCTGAGTTGATGCTCAGTCATTATTACATCCTGAGTTGATGCTCAGTCATTATTACATCCTGAGTTGATGCTCAGTCATTATTACATCCTGAGTTGATGCTCAGTCATTATTACATCCTGAGTTGATGCCCAGTCATTATTACATCCTGAGTTGATGCCCAGTCATTTCCAACACTACAGCAGAGGATTTACCTTCATTACGCCTCAGCACAGCTCTACTCAACCCGCCCCACCTCAGCACAGCTCTACTAGACCCGCCCCACCTCAGCACAGCTCTACTAGACCTGCTCCACCTCAGCACAGCTCTACTAGACCCGCCCCACCTCAGCACAGCTCTACCAGACCAGCTCCACCTCAACACAGCTCTACTAGACCGGCTCCACCTCAGCACAGCTCTACCAGACCAGCCCCACCTCCGCACAGATCTACTAGACCAGCTCCACCTCAGCACAGCTCTACTAGACCGGCTCCACCTCAGCACAGCTCTACTAGACCCGCCCCACCTCAGCACAGCTCTACCAGACCAGCTCCACCTCAACACAGCTCTACTAGACCCACCCCACCTCAGCACAGCTCTACTAGACCGGCTCCACCTCAGCACAGCTCTACTAGACTGGCTCCACCTCAGCACAGCTCTACTAGACCAGCCCCGCCTCAACACAGCTCTACTAGACCGGCTCCACCTCCGCATAGCTCTACTAGACACGGGCCATCACAGCCCAGCTCTACACAGCACCGATCACTACCCTAGGGTCTGGCAGAACACTGTCAAGGGTGGTGCATCACATTATGTAGTCCGTCCACACCATGTATCATTCACATCGTCAGCCCTCATATACTGAGAGTTTGAAGCTTCTCCAGCAACACCTCCTTCCACACCACCCTCCTCAATTCCCCCCACAACCTCCCTCCCAGGCTAGTTTTGGTTACCCTGCCTATTCCCATCCCCAGGACAGGGCTGGGACACTGCTGCGCCCCATGGCAACCCCAACATAGGAGCCACACCAAACTTCCTGTTCACACCCAGAATGGAGCATTGGCAGCCACTGGTCCATTGCTGCAGCAGCTCTGGTCTGTCAAATGACCAGTCTACTCTGTGCTCACATGGTTGGCCAGGGACCTTGGCAAAGTCTCAGCTCACTCAACCAATAGCTGCAGATGTCCCTATGCCTGTTAGCTCTTCTGGGACGGAGCAGAATACACTATCTGACGTTAAATCTCGTAGGGGGCTAATGCACCTAAATGTGACAAGTATGATACAAAAATGGACACAATTGACAGTTGGTTACAGGACTCGTGTCCTGATATTCCAGTTGTCTAGGAAACATGGTTAAATGGCTCCATCTCTGATAAAGACATTGAAGTACATGTTAATCATGTATTTAGATGTGAAACGTTATGTCAAATCTAATTTCATGGCATCCTATTTTTTTATTTATTTCTGTTCCCAAGAAATTTGAACTCCGGGTTGTAGATATCAAGTGGCATATCAAGAAGCTGATTAAACAGCATGATCATTACACAGGTGCAAAAGTTGAAGAACATACGCACATACGCAGGTTCTGGAGTTGTAGGCCAACTCATGGAAAACAGAAAGGAAAACACTGCTGCTCATGCTCCCAGGTGATATTTATTTATAGCAATGTTTTGCCCCTTAGGTCTTCATCAGGCATCCACATCCCAGGTGGGGGTGGAAGGTCCTATATATAGGGGCAGTACTCAGTGACATCACTTCCTGAAACAGGAGGTAACAAAACGTATAACATAGGGTCACAATATTAACATTCAATGTTTCAAAATATATGATCACACACAAGGAATGTGATCCATATTTACAGTAATATACAGTTGAAGTCGGAAGTTTACATACACTTAGGTTGGAGTCATTAAAACTCGTTTTTCAACCACTCCACAACTTTCTTGTGAACAAACTATAGTTTTGACAAGTCGGTTAGGATATCTACTTTGTGCATTTATTTTTTAATTTTTAATTTTACCTTTATTTAACCAGGTAGGCAAGTTGAGAACAAGTTCTCATTTACAATTGCGACCTGGCCAAGATAAAGCAAAGCAGTTCGACAGATAAAACGACACAGAGTTACACGTGGAGTAAAAACAAACATACAGTCAATAATGCAGTATAAACAAGTCTATATACAATGTGAGCAAATGAGGTGAGAAGGGAGGTAAAGGCAAAAAAGGCCATGATGGCAAAGTAAATACAATATAGCAAGTAAAATACTGGAATGGTAGTTTAGCAATGGAAGAATGAGCAAAGTAGAAATAAAAAATAATGGGGTGCAAAGGAGCAAAATAAATAAATAAATTAAAATTAAATACAGTTGGGAAAGAGGTAGTTGTTTGGGCTAAATTATAGGTGGGCTATGTACAGGTGCAGTAATCTGTGAGCTGCTCTGACAGTTGGTGCTTAAAGCTAGTGAGGGAGATAAGTGTTTCCAGTTTCAGAGATTTTTGTAGTTCGTTCCAGTCATTGGCAGCAGAGAACTGGAAGGAGAGGCGGCCAAAGAAAGAATTGGTTTTGGGGGTGACTAGAGAGATATACCTGCTGGAGCGTGTGCTACAGGTGGGAGATGCTATGGTGACCAGCGAGCTGAGATAAGGGGGGACTTTACCTAGCAGGGTCTTGTAGATGACATGGAGCCAGTGGGTTTGGCGACGAGTATGAAGCGAGGGCCAGCCAACGAGAGCGTACAGGTCGCAATGGTGGGTAGTATATGGGGCTTTGGTGATAAAACGGATTGCACTGTGATAGACTGCATCCAATTTGTTGAGTAGGGTATTGGAGGCTATTTTGTAAATGACATCGCCAAAGTCGAGGATTGGTAGGATGGTCATGGATGGTGCATGACACAAGTAATTTTCCAACAATTGTTTACAGACAGATTTTCACTTACAATTCACTGTATCACAATTCCAGTGGGTCAGAAGTTTACATACACTAAGTTGACTGTGCCTTTAAACAGCTTGGAAAATTCCAGAAAATTATGCTGTGGCTTTAGAAGCTTCTGATAGGCTAATTGACATCATTTGAGTCAATTGGAGGTGTACCTGTGGATGTATAAAAATTGTGGACCTCCACAAGTCTGGTTCATCCTTGGGAGCAATTCTCAAACGCCTGAAGGTACCACGTTCATCTGTACAAATAATAGTATGCAAGTATAAACACCATGGGACCACACAGCCGTCATACCGCTCAGGAAGGAGACCAAGAGATGAACATACTTTGGTGACAAAAGTACTTAGCAATCCCAGAACAACAGCAAAGGACCTTGTGAAGATGCTGGAAAAGTATCTATATCCACAGTAAAACGAGTCCTATATCGACATAACCAGAATGGCCACCGCAAGGAAAAAGCCACTGCTCCAAAACCACCATAAAAAAAGCCAGACTACGGTTTGCAACTGCACATGGGGACAAAGATCATACCTTTTGGGGAAATGTCCTCTGGTTTGATGAAACAAAAATAGAACTGTTTGGCAATATTGACCATTGTTATGTTTGGAGGGAAAAGGGGGAGCCTTGCAAGCTGAAGAGCACCATCCCAACCGTGAAGCACGGGGGTGGCAGCATCATGTTGTGGGGGTGCTTTGCTGCAGGAGGGACTGGTGCACTTCACATAATAGATGGCATCATGAGAAAGGAAAATTATGTGAATATATTGAAGCAACATCTCAAGACATCAGTCAGGAAATTAAAGCTTGGTCGCAATTGGGTCTTCCAAATGAACAGTGACCCCAAGCATACTTCCACAGTTGTGGCAAAATGGCTTAAGGACAACAAAGTCAAGGTATTGGAGTGGCCATCACAAAGCCCTGACCTCAATCCTAATGAAAATTTGTGAGCAGAACTGAAAAAGTGTGTGCGAACAAGGAGGCCTTCAAACCTGACTCACTTACACCAGCTCTGTCAGGAGGAATGGGCCAAAATTCACCCAACTTATTGTGGGAAGCTTGTGGAAGGCGCACCGAAATGTTTGACCCAAGTTAAACTATTTAAAGGCAATGCTACCAAATACTAATTGAGTGTATGTAAACTTCTGACCCACTGGGAATGTGATTAAAGAAATTAAAGCTGAAATAAATCATTCTCTCTACAATTATTCTGACATTTTAAATTCTTAAAATAAAGTGGTGATCCTAACTGACCTAAAACAGGGAATATTTACTAGGATTAAATGTCAGAAATTGTGAAAAACTGAGTTTAAATGCATTTGGCTAAGGTGTATGTAAACTTCTGACTTTAACTGTACATAGAATTTGGATTTTTTTTTTTTACAATAATTTGGACATTTTCAAACTATAAAAACAGTTTTAAGTCAAGCTCCACGTTAAAGCCAAGAAGGGACTGTTCATTCTGTGTGACATCTAGTCCAACGTATCTCAGAGAACAAACAGGAAAACCAGCTGGTACAGAATGAGCAATAACCAGATGTTGTTGTTTCACCTGTCTGTATATTGCTGCAGTGCTCACTGATCTCTGCCTTAAGGCTTCTACGGGTTTTCCCTATGTGAGACAGACCACAAGGACATTTCAACATGTAAATAACATTTGGGGACATGCAGGTAATCAGGCCCTTGATCTTAAATCTTTGTCCTGTGGGGGTGTTGTGGGTAAATGAGTTGCATTTGTACGTGAAGCTGCATTGAGGACTTTGGCCACATTTGTAATTACCCTCCGGAACCTTTTCCAAGAACGTTTTACTTTTCTCTGGTGGGTAATCAGATTTAACCACACCGTCTCATGTTTGGGGGTTCAATTACTTTTTATTTTATTTCACCTTTATTTAACCAGATAAGCTAGTTGAGAACAAGTTCTCATTTACAACTGTGACCTGGCCAAGATAAAGCAAAGCAGTGTGACACAAACAACAACACAGAGTTACGCATGGAATAAACAAGCGTACAGTCAGTAACACAATAGAAAAAAAGAAAGTCTATATACAGTGTTAGCAAATGGCGTGTGCAAGTGTTTCCTGATAATGTCCTTAAATGCCTTCCCTAATGGTGAGTGTTTCCTGATAATGTCCTTAAATGCCTTCCCCAATGGTGAGTGTTTCCTGATAATGTCCTTAAATGCCTTCCCCAATGGTGAGTGTTTACTGATAATGTCCTTAAAGGCCTTCCCTAATGGTGAGTGTTTCCTGATAATGTCCTTAAAGGCCTTCCCTAATGGTGAGTGTTTCCTGATAATGTCCTTAAATGCCTTCCCTAATGGTGAGTGTTTCCTGATAATGTCCTTAAAGGCCTTCCCTAATGGTGAGTGTTTCCTGATAATGTCCTTAAATGCCTTCCCTAATGGTGAGTGTTTCCTGATAATGGCCTTAAATGCCTTCCCTAATGGTGAGTGTTTCCTGATAATGTCCTTAAATGCCTTCCCTAATGGTGAGTGTTTCCTGATAATGTCCTTAAATGCCTTCCCTAATGGTGAGTGTTTCCTGATAATGTCCTTAAATGCCTTCCCTAATGGTGAGTGTTTCCTGATAATGTCCTTAAATGCCTTCCCTAATGGTGAGTGTTTCCTGATAATGTCCTTAAATGCCTTCCCTAATGGTGAGTGTTTCCTGATAATGTCCTTAAATGCCTTCCCTAATGGTGAGTGTTTCCTGATAATGTCCTTAAATGCCTTCCCTAATGGTGAGTGTTTCCTGATAATGTCCTTAAATGCCTTCCCTAATGGTGAGTGTTTCCTGATAATGTCCTTAAATGCCTTCCCTAATGGTGAGTGTTTCCTGATAATGTCCTTAAAGGCCTTCCCCAATGGTGAGTGTTTCCTGATAATGTCCTTAAATGCCTTCCCTAATGGTGAGTGTTTCCTGATAATGTCCTTAAATGCCTTCCCTAATGGTGAGTGTTTCCTGATAATGTCCTTAAATGCCTTCCCTAATGGTGAGTGTTTCCTGATAATGTCCTTAAATGTCTTCCCTAATGGTGAGTGTTTCCTGATAATGTCCTTAAATGCCTTCCCTAATGGTGAGTGTTTCCTGATAATGTCCTTAAATGCCTTCCCTAATGGTGAGTGTTTCCTGATAATGTCCTTAAATGCCTTCCCTAATGGTGAGTGTTTCCTGATAATGTCCTTAAATGCCTTCCTTAATGGTGAGTGTTTCCTGATAATGTCCTTAAATGCCTTCCCTAATGGTGAGTGTTTCCTGATAATGTCCTTAAATGCCTTCCCTAATGGTGAGTGTTTCCTGATAATGTCCTTAAATGCCTTCCCTAATGGTGAGTGTTTCCTGATAATGTCCTTAAAGGCCTTCCCCAATGGTGAGTGTTTCCTGATAATGTCCTTAAATGCCTTCCCCAATGGTGAGTGTTTCCTGATAATGTCCTTAAATGCCTTCCCTAATGGTGAGTGTTTCCTGATAATGTCCTTAAATGCCTTCCCTAATGGTGAGTGTTTCCTGATAATGTCCTTAAATGCCTTCCCTAATGGTGAGTGTTTCCTGATAATGTCCTTAAATGCCTTCCCTAATGGTGAGTGTTTCCTGATAATGTCCTTAAATGCCTTCCCTAATGGTGAGTGTTTCCTGATAATGTCCTTAAATGCCTTCCCTAATGGTGAGTGTTTCCTGATAATGTCCTTAAATGCCTTCCCTAATGGTGAGTGTTTCCTGATAATGTCCTTAAATGCCTTCCCTAATGGTGAGTGTTTCCTGATAATGTCCTTAAATGCCTTCCCTAATGGTGAGTGTTTCCTGATAATGTCCTTAAAGGCCTTCCCCAATGGTGAGTGTTTCCTGATAATGTCCTTAAATGCCTTCCCCAATGGTGAGTGTTTCCTGATAATGTCCTTAAATGCCTTCCCTAATGGTGAGTGTTTCCTGATAATGTCCTTAAATGCCTTCCCTAATGGTGAGTGTTTCCTGATAATGTCCTTAAATGCCTTCCCTAATGGTGAGTGTTTCCTGATAATGTCCTTAAAGGCCTTCCCTAATGGTGAGTGTTTCCTGATAATGTCCTTAAAGGCCTTCCCTAATGGTGAGTGTTTCCTGATAATGTCCTTAAATGCCTTCCCTAATGGTGAGTGTTTCCTGATAATGTCCTTAAAGGCCTTCCCTAATGGTGAGTATGGGGTGAATCATGATGAAACATGTTCTGTTTTTTCTTTCACTTTTTTGTCAGTCTGTTAGTCCTTCAAAATGATCCACTTTACCCACTTGTCTTTGTACCCCCTTTCCTAAAAACCTTTGTGTTGAGGCCCGTGGTCTGTTCCTGATAAGAAGCATCAGAACTGCATATTGTTCTGATGCGACTGAATTGACTTATAGGGAGACTTTTAATACGTGGACGTGGATGTAAGCTCAGGAGGGTATTCCTGTCCGTAGGTTTCCTATAGAGATCTGTAGAGAGGGAGGTTTTGTCCTAAACAAACCATCACATCAAGAAAACGGATCAGTGATAAGTCATAGTTAATGGTGAAACGAAGTTGTTCACTCATAGAGTTTAGATAAGCATGGAATTCCAAAAGTTCTTCCTGGGTCCCTGCATAGATCACGAAAATGTTGTCCAAGTATTACCAAATTAGAGAGTTAAGGTGTTTATTCAACACCACCTGTTTTTCATTCATTCCTTGATAGTTAGGAGCCATCGTGCTCCCCATCGCTGTCCCTTTGGTCTGGAGGAAAAAGTCTCTGAAGAGAAAATAGTTGAAGGGTAGTACCAGTTTAGCCAAGTCCACAATATATATTGGTGCTGGGTAGAGCATTAGGGGGACGCTCATTGAGGTAGAACATGAGGACCTGTAGGCCGTCCTGATGGTGTCACACCCTGATCTGTTTCTTTGTAATGGTCTCCACCCCCAACCAGGTGTCTCCCATCTCCCCCTCATTATCCCCTGTGTATTTATACCTGCGTTTTTGGTTTGTCTTTTACCAGTTCGTCTTGTCCCGTCAAATCCTACCAGAGTGTTCCCGTGTTTCCAGTGTTCCCGTGTTGCCTGCCGTCCTGTACCTGCCTGACTCTGCATGGGATTACGACCCTTTGCCTGTCTTGATTTACATTTTGCCTGCCCTTTGTAATATAATAAACGCTGAGACTCGTACCTTCCGCCTCCTGTGTTTGCACCTGGGTATTAGCCTGAGCCGTGATAGTACGAACTGGCCCTAACTGACCCAGCAGACTCAGACCAGCTCCATAACGCTGTCTCTCAGACCACTAGAAGATAGTGTACCTCATAATGCTAATGTCCGGGAGGGCACCCGCCTGGGCTACGGCGGTGTGGGAGCAACGTTCAGCCATTTGCCTCAGTCTGGAGGAGATTGTGGTGAAGGCACGTAAGATGTTTGATTCTCTGTTGTCCGGGGGAGAGGCTGATCGTAAGCTGCTCCAGCTATGTCGACTCCCGTAGTGTGGCAGACTACGTAGTGGATTTTCTCATGGTGGCGGCTGAGAGTGCCTGGAACCTGGAAGCCTTGTATGACATGTTCCTTCACGGATTATCGGAGGTGATTTAAAGATGAGCTAGCAGCTCGGGAGCTGCCCATGGACCTCGACTCCCTCATAGCCTTGACCATCCGGATCCATGGCCGGCTAGGGGAACGTAGGAGGGAGAAGGAATCTGTCCCTTGTCGCCCTCGCTCGTCTTTGATTCCCACATCGGCTCTGAGGAATCCCGGAAAACCCCGAAGTCTTTTACGAGTCAATCTGATGTCACCCGAGTTCTCTTGGAATCACAGAGGACTGCCGACTCGCCTCCTCCAGAGCCCATGCAACTGGGCAAGGCTAGATTGTCTCCTACTGTGATGGCCACTCCAATACCTTGACTTTGTTGTCCTTAACCTCTCTGGGATATGTGGGACGGTGGCCAACAGCCAGTGAAATTGAAGGGGGCCAAATTCAAAACAACAGAAATCCCATAATTAAAATTCCTCAAACATAGAAGTATTTTACACCATTTTAAAGATAAACTTGTTGTAAATCCAGCCACAGTGTCCGATTTCAAAAAGGCTTTACGACGAAAGCATACCAAACGATTATGTTAGGTCAGTACCTAGTCACCGAAAAACACAGCCATTTTTCCAGCCAAAGAGAGGAGTCACAAAAAGCTGAAATAGAGAAAAAATGTATCATTAACCTTTGATGATCTTCATCAGATGACACTCATAGGACTTCATGTTACACAATACATCATTTTGTGTACATCATTTTGTTCGATAAAGTTCATATTTATATCCAAAAATCTCAGTTTACATTGGCGCATTATACGTTCAGTAATGTTTTGCTTCTAAAAACATCCGGTGATTTTGCAGAGCGCCTCATCAATTTACAGAAATACTCATCATATGTAACGGGTGTCGTCAGAAGGATGAGACCAAGGCGCAGCGTTCTTTGAGTTCCACATAATTTATTAACGCTAGCGTCCCACTTGGCCAAAAGCCAGAGAAAATGCAGAGCGCCAAATTCAAATAAATTCCTATAAAACTCAAACTTTCATGAAATCACACATGTAAGATATCAAATGAAAGCTACACGTGTTGTGAATCCAGCCAACATGTCTTTTCAGTGAAAGCAAACAATGCTATTATCTGAGGATAGCACCATAGTAAACACAAGAGAGAAAACATTTCAACCCTGCAGGTGCGACACAAAACGCAGAAATAAAAATATAAATCATGCCTTACCTTTGACGAGCTTCTTCTGTTGGCACTCCAATATGTCCTATAAACATCACAAATGGTCCTTTTGTTCGATTCATTCCGTCGATATATATCCAAAAATATCCATTTATTTGGCGAGTTTGATCCAGAAAAATACCGGTTCCAACTTGCGCAACGTGACGACAAAATATTTCAAAAGTTACCTGTAAACTTTGCCAAAACATTTCAAACTACTTTTGTAATACAACTTTAGGTATTTTTTAAAGTAAATAATCGATCAAATTGAAGACGGGATGATCTGTGTTCAATACAGGAAGACAACAAACTCAAGCATGCTTTCTGGTCTTGCACCTCTATCAAACAGTACACATGACGTGACACTTATTCAAGATGGCCATTCTTCTTCATTACACAAAGGAATAACCTCAACCAATTTCTAAAGACTGGTGACATCCAGTGGAAGGAGTAGGAACTGCAAGCAAGTCACTTAGAAATCTGTAATTCCAATGAAAATCATTGAAAAGAGGGCGACCTCTGAATGGTTTGTCATCTGGGTTTTGCCAACTACATAAGTTCTGTTATACTCACAGACACGATTCAAACAGTTTTAGAAACTTCAGTGTTTTCTATCCAAATCTACTAATAATATGCATATCTTATCTTCTGGGGATGAGTAGCAGGCAGTTGAAATTGGGCATGCTTTTCATCCAAAATTCCAAATGCTGCCCCCTATCCTAGAGAAGTTCAACGAAATCAAACTTTAGAAAAAACTAAACAATAAAGAATACAACGACCGAAAAGCTGCACACAAATAAAGAACAAGATCCCACACTGAAAGAGGGAAAAAACGATAGACAGCTGTCCCTGATTGAGAACCATACCCGGCCAAACACAAAGAAATAGAAAACATAGAATGCCCACCCCACATCACACCCTGACCTAACCAAATGGAGAAATTAAATGGCTCTCTAAGGTCAAGACATAACAGTACTCCCCCCCCCCCCCCCCCCCCCCCCCTTAGGTGCGGACTCCCGGCCGCAAACCTGAACCTATAGGCTGCGTGCCCCGGACTGGGCACCCTCATTGCGGGCCCCGGACTGGGCACCCTCGTTGCGGGCCCCGGACTGGGCACCCTCGTTGCGGGCCCCGGACTGGGCACCATCGTTGCGGGCCCCGGACTGGGCACCATCGCTGGAGGCTCCGGACTGGAGACCGTCTCTGGAGGCTCCGGACTGTGGACCCTCGTTGATGGGAGGAGACGTATAGGCAGCCTGGTGCGTGGGGCTGCATCAGGGCCCATCAGGCTGGGGAGACATACAGGAGGCCTGGTCTTTGGAGGAGGCACAGGTCGAACCGGGCTGTGGGGGAGCACTGGAGCTCTGGTGCTTAACACGTGCACCTCTCCTTTCGGCCGAATGCCCACTTTAGCGAACTGGGGATACCATGCGTAGAGCTGGCGCAGGATAACCTGGGCCAAAGAGACGCACCGGAGACCAGGAGCGCTGAGCCGGCACAATCCCTCCTGGCTGAATGCCAACTTTAGCACGGCAATTGCGGGGATCTTGCAGAGAGCGCACCGGGCTATGAGAGCGCACTGGAGACACACGGCGCAGAGCCGCATAACCTGGTGCCTGACTAGTCACTCTCTCCCCACGGTAAGCACAGGGAGTTGGCTCAGGTCTATAACCCGACTCCGCCAATCTCCCCGTGTGCCTCTCGTGCCTGCTCCGTTGACTTGCCTCCTCATATCGCCGCCGCTCCTCCTTCGCTGCCTTTAATTCCTCCTTTGGACTGCGATACTCCCCAGCCTGCCTCCAGGGTCCCTTACCGTCTAGGATCTCTTCCCATGTCCTCCAGGAAACGATGCTTGGTCTCTTTGTGGTGGGATCTTCTGTAACGGGTGTCGTCGGAAGGATGAGACCAAGGCGCATCGTGGTGAGCGTACATTTTCTTTTATTGATATAAAATGTTGCCAACAAAACAAAGGAACGACCGTGAAGCATAACAGGGCTATAGTGCCACTAACAAAGATAACTTCCCACAAACGAAACTGGGGAAAAGGCTGCCTAAGTATGATTCCCAATCAGAGACAACGATAGACAGCTGTCCCTGATTGAGAACCATACCCGGCCAAAACATAGAAATACCAAATCATAGAAAACAGAACATAGAATGCCCGCCCCACATCACACCCTGACCTAACCAAATAGAGAAATAAAACGGCTCTCTAAGGTCAGGGCGTAACATCATAAATGTTGATGAAAATGCAAGTGTTAAGCATGGAACTTTAGATAAACTTCTCCTTAATGCAACCGCTGTGTCAGATTTTTAAAAAGCTTTACCGAAAAATTACACCATGCAATAATCTGAGTACAGCGCTCAGACAACAAAACAAGCCATACAGATATCCGCCATGTTGTGGAGTCAACAGAAGTCAGAAATATCATTATAAATATTCACTTACCTTTGATGATCTACATCAGAATGCACTCCCAGGAATCCACAATAAATGTTTGATTTGTTCGATAAAGTCCATCATTTATGTCCAAATACCTCCTTTTTGTTTGCTCGTTTAGTACACAATCCAAACTCACGAGGTGCGGGCAAGTCCAGGCGAAATTACAGACGAAAAGTCATATTACAGTTCGTGGAAACATGTCAAACGATGTATAGAATCAGTCTTTAGGATGTTTTTAACATAAATCTTCAATAATGTTCCAACCGGAGAATTCCTTTGTCTGTAGAAATGCAATGGAACGCAGGTCGCTCTCACGTGAGTACGCGTGATCAGCTCATGGCACTCTAGTAGAGCCCTGACTCAATCAGCTCTTATTCCACCCTAATTCACAGTAGCAGCATCAAACAAGGTTCTAAAGACTGTTGACATCTAGTGGAAGCCTTAGGTAGTGCAATATGACCCCATAGACACTGTATATTCAATAGGCAATGACTTGAAAAACTACAAACCTCAGATTTCCCACTTCCTGGTTCGATTTTTTTCTCAGGTTTTTGCCTGCCATATGAGTTCTGTTATACTCACAGACATCCTTCAAACAGTTTTAGAAACTTCAGAGTGTTTTCTATCCAAATCTACTAATAATATGCATATAGTAGCAACTTGGCCTGAATAGCAGGTAGTTTACTCTGGGCACCTTATTCATCCAAGCTACTCAATACTGCCCCCAAGTCCCAAAGAAGTTAAGCCATTTTGCCACAACTTTGGAAGTATTTGCAACCAAGCTTTATCTTCCTGACTGATGTCTTGAGATGTTGCTTCAATATATCCACATAATTTTCCTTTCTCATGATTGCGTCTATTTTGTTAAGTATACCAGTCCCTCCTTTAGCAAAGCACCCCCACAACATGATGCTGCCACCCCCGTGCTTAACGGTTGGGGTGGTGTTCTTCGGCTTGCAAGCCTCCCCCTTTTTCCTCCAAACATAAAGATTGTGTGTGTATGTGTGTGTGTGTGTGTGTGTGTATGTATGGGCATTGGTTGTGTGAGAAAGACAATGATAAAAGAGCTTTGAATAAAACACGTTTGTTCAGAAGTCTCACACAGGTCTCCTTTCTCAACCATAGAAAAATGTCCATAAAAGGTTTGGTAATTCTATGGTGTAAATTGTTATATAAATTATATACCCTTTTTTCTCCGGAGCAGTTGTTGTTTTCTATCTCCCCCTTATGCCACTGCCACATTTCACAAGAGACAAGACAACACTACGTTTGTGTGTCTGTGTGTATGTCAAATCATATCAGATGTCTTGGTCACATAAATGTATGTAACAGATGTAACTGTGGGTGGAGCGAAATGATCCAACAGTGCAGTAGTATCTAACAATTCACAACAACACACACAAATCTAAAGTAAAGGAATGGAATTAAGAAATATATAAATATTAGGATGAACAATGTTGGAGAGGCATTGACTAAAATACAGTAGAATAGAATACAGTATATACACACACACATTACACTCCCTCAACATTACACATAAAAAAATATAGAAATGACAGAATAGCTAAATGAACTGCGTTAAACAAGGCCACCTGTTTCATTGTCCTCTGTCTCTTTCTGTCCTGTGTTGCGCAACAAGCTACATCGTGTGGCAGATATAACGGACGCCTTGTTTAGGACGAACAGAGACAAGGGGGGGGGGGGGGATAGAGAGACCAAGAGAAAGAGATGCTCCAGCTGTGAGGGACAACACAACAAAACAACATCTATTTGACATGCACGCGGGGGAGAAGAGGCAGGGGCTGAACACACTGGCATTGTTTTAGAGGGGGAGTGGATGGAGGGTTAGCCGATAAGGTTTGAAAGAAAAGGAGAGATTGATAATTCCCTTTTGACTGAGGAGTCTGGACATAAACCTCCCTCATTACTGGCGCAGAGCATGGGGGGGAAGGGGCTCCACTTCTATCCTGACAATAGAGAATATATTATTTATCTTGAGCCGAGGAGTTCAAAGATATCGAACTTGGTTAGGGGCCCGATCAGTGGCCTCTGAGGATGAACAGAGGTGCATAACGTCTATGACACAGAGTGTTCAGAGCTGGAGGGCACAATTACACAGTACAGGGGCCAGACACTGAACATGATAACGTGACACTGGGAGGGCTGTAGATACTGTAGGGGGCTGTAGATACTATAAGGGGCTATAGATACTGTAGAGGGCTGTAAATACTGTAGGGGGCTGTAGATACTATAAGGAGCTGTACATACTGTAGGGGGCTGTAGATACTATAAGGGGCTGTAGATACTGTAGGGGGCTGTATGCCCGTAGGGGGCTGTAGATCCTATAAGGGGCTGTAGATACTGTAGGGGGCTGTAGATGCTGTAGGGGGCTGTAGATCATATAAGGGGCTGTAGCTACTGTAGGGGGCTGTAGATACTGTAGGGGACTGTAGATACTGTAGGGGGCTGTAGATGCTGTAGGGGGCTGTAGATACTATAAGGGGCTGTAGATACTGTAGGGGGCTGTAGATACGGTAGGGGGCTGTAGATGCTGTAGGGGACTGTAGATGCTATAAGGGGCTGTAGATACTATAAGGGGCTGTAGATACTGTAGGGGGCTGTAGATACTGTAGGGGGCTGAAGATGCTGTAGGGGGCTGTAGATGCTATAAGGGGCTGTAGATACTATAAGGGGCTGTAGATGCTATAAGAAGCTGTAGATACTGTAGGGGGCTGTAGATACTGTAGGGGGCTGAAGATCCTATAAGGGGCTGTAGATACTATAAGGGGCTGTAGATACTGTAGGGGGCTGTAAATGCTATATGGGGCTGTAGATACTGTAGGGGGCTGAAGATGCTATAAGGGGCTGTAGATACTATAAGGGGCTGTAGATACTGTAGGGGGCTGTAGATGCTATAAGGGGCTGTAGATACTGTAGGGGGCTGTAGATGCTATAAGGGGCTGTAGATGCTATAGGGGGCTGTAGATACTGTAGGGGGCTGTAGATGCTATAAGGGGCTGTAGATACTGTAGGGGGCTGTAGATACTGTAGGGGGCTGTAGATACTATAAGGGGCTGTAGATACTGTAGGGGGCTGTAGATACTGTAAGGGGCTGTAGATACTGTAGGGGGCTGTAGATACTATAAGGGGCTGTAGATACTATAAGGGGCTGTAGATACTGTAGGGGGCTGTAGATACTGTAGGGGTCTGTAGATGCTATAAGGGGCTGTAGATACTGTAGGGGGCTGTAGATACTGTAGGGGGCGGTAGATGCTATAAGGGGCTGTAGATACTATAAGGGGCTGTAGATACTGTAGGGGGCTGTAGATACTATAAGGGGCTGTAGATACTGTAGGGGGCTATAGATGCTGTAAGGGACTGTAGATACTGTAGGGGGCTGTAGATGCTGTAAGGGGCTATAGATACTGTAGGGGGCTGTAGATACTATAAGGGGCTGTAGATACTGTAGGGGGCTGTAGATACTGTAGGGGGCTGTAGATACTATAAGGGGCTGTAGATACTGTAGGGGGCTGAAGATGCTATAAGGGGCTGTAGATACTGTAGGGGGCTGTAGATACTATAAGGGGCTGTAGATACTGTAGGGGGCTGTAGATCCTAAAAGGGGCTGTAGATACTGTAGGGGGCTGTAGATACTGTAGGGGGCTGTAGATACTATAAGGGGCTGTAGATACTGTAGGGGGCTGAAGATGCTATAAGGGGCTGTAGATACTGTAGGGGGCTGTAGTACTATAAGGGGCTGTAGATACTGTAGGGGGCTGTAGATCCTAAAAGGGGCTGTAGATACTGTAGGGGGCTGTAGATACTGTAGGGGGCTGTAGATACTGTAGGGGGCTGTAGATACTATAAGGGGCTGTAGATACTGTAGGGGGCTGTAGATACTATAAGGGGCTGTAGATACTGTAGTGGGCTGTAGATACTATAAGGAGCTGTAGATACTATAAGGAGCTGTAGATACTGTAGGGGGCTGTAGATACTATAAGGGGCTGTAGATGCTATAAGGGGCTGTAGATACTGTAGGGGACTGTAGATACTGTAGGGGGCTGTAGATACAGTAGGGGGCTGTAGATACTGTAGGGGGCTGTAGATACTATAAGGGGCTGTAGATACTGTAGGGGGCTGAAGATGCTGTAAGGGGATGTAGATACTGTAGGGGGCTGTAGATACTGTAGGGGGCTGTAGATACTGTAGGGGGCTGTAGATACTGTAGGGGGCTGTAGATACTATAAGGGGCTGTAGATACTGTAGGGGGCTGTAGATACTATAAGGGGCTGTAGATACTGTAGGGGGGTGTAGATACTGTAGGGGGCTGAAGATGCTGTAGGGGGCTGTAGATGCTATAAGGGGCTGTAGATACTATAAGGGGCTGTAGATGCTATAAGGGGCTGTAGATACTGTAGGGGGCTGTAGATACTGTAGGGGGCTGAAGATCCTATAAGGGGCTGTAGATACTATAAGGGGCTGTAGATACTGTAGGGGGCTGTAGATGCTATAAGGGGCTGTAGATACTGTAGGGGGCTGTAGATGCTATAAGGGGCTGTAGATGCTATAAGGGGCTGTAGATACTGTAGGGGGCTGTAAATGCTATATGGGGCTGTAGATACTGTAGGGGGCTGAAGATGCTATAAGGGGCTGTAGATACTATAAGGGGCTGTAGATACTGTAGGGGGCTGTAGATGCTATAAGGAGCTGTAGATACTGTAGGGGGCTGTAGATACTGTAGGGGGCTGTAGATACTATAAGGGGCTGTAGATACTATAAGGGGCTGTAGATACTGTAGGGGGCTGTAGATACTGTAGGGGTCTGTAGATGCTATAAGGGGCTGTAGATACTGTAGGGGGCTGTAGATACTGAAAGGGGCTGTAGATACTGTAGGGGGCTGTAGATACTATAAGGGGCTGTAGATACTATAAGGGGCTGTAGATACTGTAAGGGGCTGTAGATACTGTAGGGGTCTGTAGATGCTATAAGGGGCTGTAGATACTGTAGGGGGCTGTAGATACTGTAGGGGGCTGTAGATACTGTAGGGGGCTGTAGATACTGTAGGGGGTGGTAGATGCTATAAGGGGCTGTAGATACTATAAGGGGCTGTAGATACTGTAGGGGGCTGTAGATACTATAAGGGGCTGTAGATACTGTAGGGGGCTATAGATGCTGTAAGGGGCTGTAGATACTGTAGGGGGCTGTAGATGCTGTAAGGGGCTATAGATACTGTAGGGGGCTGTAGATACTATAAGGGGCTGTAGATACTGTAGGGGGCTGTAGTACTATAAGGGGCTGTAGATACTGTAGGGGGCTGTAGATCCTAAAAGGGGCTGTAGATACTGTAGGGGGCTGTAGATACTGTAGGGGGCTGTAGATACTGTAGGGGGCTGTAGATACTATAAGGGGCTGTAGATACTGTAGTGGGCTGTAGATACTATAAGGAGCTGTAGATACTATAAGGAGCTGTAGATACTGTAGGGGGCTGTAGATACTATAAGGGGCTGTAGATACTGTAGGGGGCTATAGATGCTGTAAGGGGCTGTAGATACTGTAGGGGGCTGTAGATGCTGTAAGGGGCTATAGATACTGTAGGGGGCTGTAGATACTATAAGGGGCTGTAGATACTGTAGGGGGCTGTAGTACTATAAGGGGCTGTAGATACTGTAGGGGGCTGTAGATCCTAAAAGGGGCTGTAGATACTGTAGGGGGCTGTAGATACTGTAGGGGGCTGTAGATACTGTAGGGGGCTGTAGATACTATAAGGGGCTGTAGATACTGTAGGGGGCTGTAGATACTATAAGGGGCTGTAGATACTGTAGTGGGCTGTAGATACTATAAGGAGCTGTAGATACTATAAGGAGCTGTAGATACTGTAGGGGGCTGTAGATACTATAAGGGGCTGTAGATGCTATAAGGGGCTGTAGATACTGTAGGGGACTGTAGATACTGTAGGGGGCTGTAGATACAGTAGGGGGCTGTAGATACTGTAGGGGGCTGTAGATACTATAAGGGGCTGTAGATACTGTAGGGGGCTGAAGATGCTGTAAGGGGATGTAGATACTGTAGGGGGCTGTAGATACTGTAGGGGGCTGTAGATACTGTAGGGGGCTGTAGATACTGTAGGGGGCTGTAGATACTATAAGGGGCTGTAGATACTGTAGGGGGCTGTAGATACTATAAGGGGCTGTAGATACTGTAGGGGGGTGTAGATACTGTAGGGGGCTGAAGATGCTGTAGGGGGCTGTAGATGCTATAAGGGGCTGTAGATACTATAAGGGGCTGTAGATGCTATAAGGGGCTGTAGATACTGTAGGGGGCTGTAGATACTGTAGGGGGCTGAAGATCCTATAAGGGGCTGTAGATACTATAAGGGGCTGTAGATACTGTAGGGGGCTGTAGATACTATAAGGGGCTGTAGATACTGTAGGGGCTGTAGATACTATAAGGGGCTGTAGATACTGTAGGGGGCTGTAGATACTATAAGGGGCTGTAGATACTATAAGGGGCTGTAGATACTGTAGGGGGCTGTAGATACTGTAGGGGTCTGTAGATGCTATAAGGGGCTGTAGATACTGTAGGGGGCTGTAGATACTGTAGGGGGCTTTAGATACTGTAGGGGGCTGTAGATACTGTAGGGGGTGGTAGATGCTATAAGGGGCTGTAGATACTATAAGGGGCTGTAGATACTGTAGGGGGCTGTAGATACTATAAGGGGCTGTAGATACTGTAGGGGGCTATAGATGCTGTAAGGGGCTGTAGATACTGTAGGGGGCTGTAGATGCTGTAAGGGGCTATAGATACTGTAGGGGGCTGTAGATACTATAAGGGGCTGTAGATACTGTAGGGGGCTGTAGATACTGTAGGGGGCTGTAGATACTATAAGGGGCTGTAGATACTGTAGGGGGCTGAAGATGCTATAAGGGGCTGTAGATACTGTAGGGGGCTGTAGATACTATAAGGGGCTGTAGATACTGTAGGGGGCTGTAGATCCAAAATGGGGCTGTAGATACTGTAGGGGGCTGTAGATACTGTAAGGGGCTGTAGATACTGTAGGGGGCTGTAGATACTATAAGGGGCTGTAGATACTGTAGGGGGCTGTAGATACTATAAGGGGCTGTAGATACTGTAGGGGGCTGTAGATACTATAAGGAGCTGTAGATACTGTAGGGGGCTGTAGATACTATAAGGGGCTGTAGATGCTATAAGGGGCTGTAGATGCTATAAGGGGCTGTAGATACTGTAGGGGACTGTAGATACTGTAGGGGGCTGTAGATACAGTAGGGGGGTGTAGATACTGTAGGGGGCTGTAGATACTATAAGGGGCTGTAGATACTGTAGGGGGCTGAAGATGCTGTAAGGGGATGTAGATACTGTAGGGGGCTGTAGATACTGTAGGGGGCTGTAGATACTGTAGGGGCTGTAGATACTGTAGGGGGCTGTAGATACTATAAGGGGCTGTAGATACTGTAGGGGGCTGTAGATACTATAAGGGGCTGTAGATACTGTAGGGGGCTGTAGATACTGTAGGGGGCTGTAGATGCTGTAGGAGGCTGTAGATGCTGTAGGGGGCTGTAGATACTATAAGGGGCTGTAGATGCTGTAGGGGGCTGTAGATAATATAAGGGGCTGTAGATGCTATAAGGGGCTGTAGATACTGTAGGGGGCTGTAGATACTGTAGGGGGCTGTAGATACTGTAGGGGGCTGTAGATCCTATAAGGGGCTGAAGATACTATAAGGGGCTGTAGATACTATAAGGGGCTGTAGATACTGTAGGGGGCTGTAGATACTGTAGGGGGCGGTAGATGCTATAAGGGGCTGTAGATACTGTAGGGGGCTGTAGATGCTATAAGGGGCTGTAGATACTGTAGGGGGCTGTAGATACTATAAGGGGCTGTAGATACTGTAGGGGCTGTAGATACTAAAAGGGGCTGTAGATACTGTAGGGGGCTGTAGATACTGTAGGGGGCTTTGGATACTGTAGGGGGCTTTGGATACTGTAGGGGGCTGTAGATACTATAAGGGGCTGTAGATACTGTAGGGGGCTGAAGATGCTATAAGGGGCTGTAGATACTGTAGGGGGCTGTAGATACTATAAGGGGCTGTAGATACTGTAGGGGGCTGTAGATCCTAAAAGGGGCTGTAGATACTGTAGGGGGCTGTAGATACTGTAGGGGGCTGTAGATACTGTTGGGGGCTGTAGATACTATAAGGGGCTGTAGATACTGTAGGGGGCTGTAGATACTATAAGGAGCTGTAGAAACTGTAGGGGGCTGTAGATACTATAAGGGGCTGTAGATGCTATAAGGGGCTGTAGATACTGTAGGGGACTGTAGATACTGTAGGGGGCTGTAGATACAGTAGGGGGCTGTAGATACTGTAGGGGGCTGTAGATACTATAAGGGGCTGTAGATACTGTAGGGGGCTGAAGATGCTGTAAGGGGATGTAGATACTGTAGGGGGCTGTAGATACTGTAGGGGGCTGTAGATACTGTAGGGGGCTGTAGATACTGAGGGGGCTGTAGATACTATAAGGGGCTGTAGATACTGTAGGGGGCTGTAGATACTATAAGGGGCTGTAGATACTGTAGGGGGCTGTAGATACTGTAGGGGGCTGTAGATGCTGTAGGGGGCTGTAGATGCTGTAGGGGGCTGTAGATACTATAAGGGGCTGTAGATGCTGTAGGGGGCTGTAGATACTATAAGGGGCTGTAGATGCTATAAGGGGCTGTAGATACTGTAGGGGGCTGTAGATACTGTAGGGGGCTGTAGATCCTATAAGGGGCTGTAGATACTGTAGGGGGCTGTAGATACTGTAGGGGGCTGTAGATGCTGTAGGGGGCTGTAGATGCTGTAGGGGGCTGTAGATACTATAAGGGGCTGTAGATGCTATAAGGGGCTGTAGATACTGTAGGGGGCTGTAGATACTGTAGGGGGCTGTAGATCCTATAAGGGGCTGAAGATACTATAAGGGGCTGTAGATACTATAAGGGGCTGTAGATACTGTAGGGGGCTGTAGATACTGTAGGGGGCTGTAGATGCTATAAGGGGCTGTAGATACTGTAGGGGGCTGTAGATACTGTAGGGGGCTGTAGATACTCTAGGGGGCTGAAGATGCTATAAGGGGCTGTAGATACTATAAGGGGCTGTAGATACTGTAGGGGGCTGTAGATACTGTAGGGGGCTGTAGATGCTATAAGGGGCTGTAGATGCTATAAGGGGCTGTAGATACTGTAGGGGGCTGTAGATACTGTAGTGGGCTGTATGCCCGTAGGGGGCTGTAGATCCTATAAGGGGCTGTAGATACTGTAGGGGGCTGTAGATGCTGTAGGGGGCTGTATATCCTATAAGGGGCTGTAGATACTGTAAGGGGCTGTAGATACTGTAGGGGACTGTAGATACTGTAGGGGGCTGTAGATGCTGTAGGGAGCTGTAGATACTATAAGGGGCTGTAGATACTGTAGGGGGCTGTAGATACTGTAGGGGGCTGTAGATGCTGTAGGGGGCTGTAGATGCTATAAGGGGCTGTAGATACTATAAGGGGCTGTAGATACTGTAGGGGGCTGTAGATACTGTAGGGGGCTGTAGATGCTGTAGGGGGCTGTAGATGCTATAAGGGGCTGTAGATACTTTAAGGGGCTGTAGATGCTATAAGGGGCTGTAGATACTGTAGAGGGCTGTAAATACTGTAGGTTGGCTGTAGATATGTAGGGGGCTGTAGATACTGTAGGGGGCTGTAGATACTATAGGGGGCTGTAGATGCTGTAAGGGGCTGTAGATGCTATAAGGGGCTGTAGATACTATAAGGGGCTGTAGATACTATAAGGGGCTGTAGATACTGTAGGGGGCTGTAGATGCTGTAGGGGGCTGTAGATACTATAAGGGGCTGTAGATACTATAAGGAGCTGTAAATACTGTAGGGGGCTGTAGATACTGTAGGGGGCTGTAGATGCTGTAGGGGGCTGTAGATACTGTAGGGGGCTGTAGATACTGTAGGGGGCTGTAGATACTGTAGGGGGCTGTAGATACTATAAGGGGCTGTAGATACTATAAGGGGCTGTAGATACTGTAGGGGGCTGTAGATACTATAAGGGGCTGTAGATACTGTAGGGGGCTGTAGATACTATAAGGGGCTGTAGATACTGTAGGGGGCTGTAGATACTGTAGGGGGCTGTAGATACTATAAGGGGCTGTAGATACTATTAGGGGCAGTAAATACTGTAGGGGGCTGTAGATGCTATAAGGGGCTGTAGATACTGTAGGGGGCTGTAGATACTGTAGGGGGCTGTAGATACTGTAGGGGGCTGTAGATGCTGTAGGGGGCTGTAGATCCTATAAGGGGCTGTAGATACTGTAGGGGGCTGTAGATGCTGTAGGCGGCTGTAGATCCTATAAGGGGCTGTAGATACTGTAGGGGGCTGTAGATGCTGTAGGGGGCTGTAGATCCTATAAGGGGCTGTAGATACTGTAGGGGGCTGTAGATGCTGTAGGGGGCTGTAGATGCTGTAGGGGGCTGTAGATCCTATAAGGGGCTGTAGATGCTGTAGGGGGCTGTAGATGCTATAAGGGGCTGTAGATACTGTAGGGGGCTGTAGATACTGTAGGGGGCTGTAGATACTGTAAGGGGCTGTAGATACTATAAGGGGCTGTAGATACTGTAGGGGGCTGTAGATACTATAAGGGGCTGTAGATACTGTAGGGGCTGTAGATACTATAAGGGGCTGTAGATACTGTAGGGGGCTGTAGATACTATAAGGGGCTGTAGATACTGTAGGGGGCTGTAGATACTATAAGGGGCTGTAGATGCTGTAGGGGGCTGTAGATGCTATAAGGGGCTGTAGATACTGTAGGGGGCTGTAGATACTGTAGGGGGCTGTAGATACTGTAGGGGACTGTAGATACTGTAGGGGGCTGTAGATGCTGTAGGGGGCTGTAGATACTATAAGGGGCTGTAGATACTGTAGGGGGCTGTAGATCCTATAAGGGGCTGTAGATACTGTAGGGGGCTGTAGATACTGTAGGGGGCTGTAGATACTGTAGGGGACTGTAGATACTGTAGGGGGCTGTAGATGCTGTAGGGGGCTGTAGATACTATAAGGGGCTGTAGATACTGTAGGGGGCTGTAGATACTGTAGGGGGCTGTAGATGCTGTAGGGGGCTGTAGATGCTATAAGGGGCTGTAGATACTATAAGGGGCTGTAGATGCTATAAGGGGCTGTAGATACTGTAGCGGGCTGTAGATACTGTAGGGGGCTGTAGATACTGTAGGGGGCTGTAGATGCTGTAGGGGGCTGTAGATGCTTTAAGGGGCTGTAGATACTATAAGGGACTGTAGATGCTATAAGGGGCTGTAGATACTGTAGGGGGCTGTAGATACTATAAGGGGCTGTAGATGCTGTAGGGGGCTGTAGATGCTATAAGGGGCTGTAGATACTGTAGGGGGCTGTAGATACTGTAGGGGGCTGTAGATACTATAAGGGGCTGTAGATGCTATAAGGGGCTGTAGATGCTATAAGGGGCTGTAGATACTGTAGGGGGCTGTAGATACTGTAGGGGGCTGTAGATACTATAAGGGGCTGTAGGTACTGTAGGGGGCTGTAGATACTATAAGGGGCTGTAGATACTGTAGGGGGCTGTATGCCCGTAGGGGGCTGTAGATACTATAAAGAGCTGTAAATACTGTAGGGGGCTGTAGATACTGTAGGGGGCTGTAGATGCTGTAGGGGGCTGTAGATACTGTAGGGAGCTGTAGATACTATAAGGGGCTGTATGCCCGTAGGGGGCTGTAGATGCTGTAGGGGGCTGTAGATACTGTAGGGGGCTGTAGATACTGTACGGGGCTATAGATACTGTAGGGGGCTGTAGATACTGTAGGGGGCTGTAGATACTGTAGGGGTTGTATGCCCGTAGGGGGCTGTAGATGCTGTAGGGGGCTATAGATACTGTAGGGGGCTGTAGATACTGTAGGGGCCTCTAGATACTACCCTTTGTAGTGCCCTTGCGGTTAGAAGCTGAGCAGTTGCCATACCAGGCAGTGATGCAACCAGTGTTGCAGCTGTAGAACCTTATGAGGATCTGAGGACACATGCCAAATCTTTTCAGTCTCCTGAGGAGGAATAGGTTTTGTCGTACCTTCTTCATGACTGTCATGGTGTGCTTGGACCATGTTAGTTTGTTGGTGATGTGGACACCAAGGAACTTGAAGCTCTCAACCTGCTCCACTGCAGCCCCGTTCCCGTTGATGAGAATGGGGGCATGCTCAGTCCTCTTTTTCCTGTAGTCCACAAGCATCTCTCTAGTCTTGATCACGTTGAGGGAGAAGTTGTTGTCCTGGCACCACATGGCCAGGTCTCTGACCTCCTCCCTATAGGCTATCTCATCGTTGTTGGTGATCAGGCCTACCACTGTTGTGTCATCTGCAAACTTAATGATGGTGTCGGAGTCGTGCCTGACCGTGCAGTCATGAGTGAACAGGGAGTACAGGAGGGGGCTGAGTACACTCCCCTGAGGGGCCCCTGTGTTGAGGATCAGCGTGACAGATGTGTTGTTACCTACCCTTAACACCTGGGGGCGGCCCGTCAGAAAGTCCAGGATTCAGTTGCAGAGGGAGGTGTTTAGTCCCAGGGTCCTTAGCTTATTGTTGAGCTTTGAGGGCACTATGGTGTTGAAAGCTGAGCTGTAGTCAATGAACAGCATTCTCACATAGGTGTTCCTTTTGTCAAGGTGGGAAAGGGCAGTGTGGAGTGCAATAGGGACTGCATCATCTGTGGATCTGCTGGGGCGGTATGCGAATTGGAGTGGCTCTAGGGTTTCTGGGATGATGGTGTTGATGTGAGCAATGACCAGCCTTTCAAAGCACTTCATGGCTACAGACGTGAATGCTACGGGTCGGGAGTCATTTAGGCAGGTTACCTTAGTGTTCTTGGGCACACTATGGTGGTCTGCTTAAAACATGTTTGTATTACAGACTCAGACAGGGAGAGGTTGAAAATGTCAGTGAAGACACTTGCTAGTTGGTCAGCGCATGCTCACAGTACATGTCCTGGTAATCCGTCTGGGCCTTCGGCCTTGTGAATGTTGACCTGTTTAAAGGTCTTACTCACATCGGCTGCGGAAAGAGTGATCACACAGTCTTCCGGAACAGCTGGTTCTCTCATGCATGTTTCAGTGTTATTTGCCTCAAAGCGAGCATAGAAGTAGTTTAGCTCGACTGTAGGCTCGTGTCACTGGGCAGCTCTCGGCTGTGCTTCCCTTTGTGGTCTGTCAGGGTTTACAAGCCCTGCCACATCCGACGAGCATCAGAGCCAGTGTAGTACGACTCGATCTTAGTCCTGTATTGAAGCTTTGCCTGTTTGTTGGTTCGTCGGAGGGCATAGGGGATTTCTTATAAGCTTCCGGTTTAGAGTCCCGCTCCTTGAAAGCGGCAGCTCTAGCCTTCAGCTCAGTACAGATGCTGCCTGTAATCCATGGTTTCTGGTTGGGGTATGTATGTACAGTCACTGTGGGGACAAACGTCATCGATGCACTTATTGATGAAGCCAGTGACTGATGTGGTGTACTCCTCAATGCCATTGGAGGAATCCTGGAACATATTCCAGTCTGTGCTAGCAAAACAGTCCTGTAGCTTAGCATCTGCTTCATCTGACCACTTTTTTATTGATCTAGTCACTGGTACTTCCTGCTTTAATCTTGGTTGCACATGTAACATGTTGACAGAAATTAGGTAAAACTGATTTAAGTTTCCCTGCATTAAAGTCCCCGGCTACTAGGAGCGCCGCCTCTGGGTGAGTGTTCTCTTGTTTGCTTATGGTGGAATACAGCTCATTCAATGCTATCTTAGTGCCAGCCTCTGACTGTGGTGGTATGTAAACAGCTACAAAGAATACAGATGAAAACTCTCTCGGTAGGTAATGTGGTCTGCAGCTTATCATGAGAAACTCTACCTCAGGCGAGCAATGGCTTGAGACTTCCTTAGATATCGTGCACCAACTTTTGTTTATAAAAATACATAGACCGCCACTGTTCTGTCCTGCCGGTACATCGTATAACCAGCCAGCTCTATGTTGATATTGTCGTCGTACTGCCACGACTCTGTGAAGCACAAGATGTCACAGTTTTTAATGTCCCGTCGGTAGTTTAATCTTCCCAATAACTCGTCCATTTTATTGTCCAAAGATTGCATGTTTGCGAGCAGAATTGAGGGGAGTGGCGGTTTATTCGATTGCCTCCTACTCCTCAGAAGGCAGCTGCCTTCCGGCCTCTATTTCTCTGCATCCTCTTCAAGCAGATCACTGGGTTCGGAGCCTGTTCCCGTGAGAGACGTATATTCTCGGGCTCATCAGAGTCGTGAAAGAAGAAAAAGGATTCTGCTAGTCCGTGGTGAGTAATTGCAGTCCTGATGTCTAGAAGTTATTGTTGGTCATAAGTGACGGTAGCTGCATCATTATGTACAAAAATAGTTTAAAAACTGAGTTACAAACAATGCAGATGAACTAACAAAAAATGATAATCGGTTGGGGTCGTAAAATGTCTGCCTTCTGCTCCTGCGCCAGACACTAGTAGGTACTGATCTGTACTGTACATGTAGTTTAGAGTCTTCATTGACTCCAGTAGATACTGATCTGTACTGTACACGTAGTTTAGAGTCTTCATTGACTCCAGTAGATACTGATCTGTACTGTACACGTAGTTTAGAGACTTCATTGACTCTAGTAGATACTGATCTGTACTGTACACGTAGTTTAGAGTCTTCATTGACTCTAGTAGATACTGATCTGTACTGTACACGTAGTTTAGAGTCTTCATTGACTCTAGTATATACTGATCTGTACTGTACACATAGTTTAGAGTCTTCATTGACTCTAGTAGATACTGATCTGTACTGTACACGTAGTTTAGAGACTTCATTGACTCTAGTAGATACTGTTCTGTACTGTACACGTAGTTTAGAGTCTTCATTGACTCCAGTAGATACTTATCTGTACTGTACACGTAGTTTAGAGTCTTCATTGACTCTAGTAGATACTGATCTGTACTGTACACGTAGTTTAGAGTCTTCATTGACTCTAGTAGATACTGATCTGTACTGTTCACGTAGTTTAGAGTCTTCATTGACTCTAGTAGATACTGATCTGTACTGTACACGTAGTTTAGAGTCTTCATTGACTCCAATAGATACTGATCTGTACTGTACACGTAGTTTAGAGTCTTCATTGACTCTAGTAGATACTGATCTGTACTGTACACATAGTTTAGAGTCTTCATTGACTCTAGTAGATACTGATCTGTACTGTACACATAGTTTAGAGTCTTCATTGACTCTAGTAGATACTGATCTGTACTGTACACGTAGTTTAGAGTCTTCATTGACTCTAGTAGATACTGATCTGTACTGTACACATAGTTTAGAGTCTTCATTGACTCTAGTAGATACTTATCTGTACTGTACACGTAGTTTAGAGTCTTCATTGACTCTAGTAGATACTGATCTGTACTGTACACGTAGTTTAGAGTCTTCATTGACTCTAGTAGATACTGATCTGTACTGTTCACGTAGTTTAGAGTCTTCATTGACTCTAGTAGATACTGATCTGTACTGTACACATAGTTTAGAGTCTTCATTGACTCTAGTAGATACTGATCTGTACTGTACACGTAGTTTAGAGTCTTCATTGACTCTAGTAGATACTGATCTGTACTGTACACATAGTTTAGAGTCTTCATTGACTCTAGTAGATACTGATCTGTACTGTACACGTAGTTTAGAGTCTTCATTGACTCTAGTAGATACTGATCTGTACTGTTCACATAGTTTAGAGTCTTCATTGACTCTAGTACATACAGATCTGTTGGACACTGTCAGTGAAGAAAAAAGAAACATCCATGCCTGTAACTATCAGGAATTGTACATTATTTAGAGTTTGTATTTTCAAAGACAAATATTCAGAATTGTTTTACTTCACTTTATTACATTTAGTTTTTCCAGTATTCAACAATACATGTGCCTGGTTTTCCAGTATTCAACAATACATGTGCCTGGTTTTCCAGTATTCAACAATACATGTGCCTGGTTTTCCAGTATTCAACAATACATGTGCCTGGTTTTCCAGTATTCAACAATACATGTGCCAGGTTTTCCAGTATTCAACAATACATGTGCCTGGTTTTCCAGTATTCAACAATACATGTGCCTGGTTTTCCAGTATTCAACAATACATGTGCCTGGTTTTCCAGTATTCAACAATACATGTGGCAGTTTTTCCAGTATTCAACAATACATGTGCCAGGTTTAGCCAGCTGGCACATCTGGGAAGATTACTTCGTATGCAAATATTATTAGATGAAACTAATTTGCCAAAATATGAACATAATTGCAAGCGAGAGGCCAGTTTATGGTATATATTCTATGAATGAAATGAAAGGCATAACTACAATCAGAGTTGAGGTCAATTCTATTTCAATTCCAGTCAGTTCAGAAAGTTTGCCACATTCCCATTCCACAATTTCATAATTGAAAAGCATTGGAATTTATTGGAATTGACCCCAAACCTGACTACAGTGGTAAGACAACTAGCAGGAGAAGGCATTAGTCCTATTGGGGTCAACCTGAGACCACGGCCAAGTCACCTTGGACTGTATGAGCATACGTTGGCCTATGGACAGATTTCTTATTATGACCATCATTACAAATATCCTATGTTATATTTATTTCATATTGCAACAAATTAAAAGCACATTTGTTGTCACTTATATAATAGCTAGCATTTCATGTGCCCTACTTGTAAGCACATAATGACGTGTCAAATAGGAAAGTGGTTAGTCGACAGTAGGCTACTATAGCTGAGCTAATGATGTCATGACAATGTAGGAATCACATCCATCACCCATGGAGGATTTAATACACCTCTTTTCTTTCCAGTCCAACACACACGCACACACACACACACGCACACACACACACACACACACGCACGCAAACACACACACACACACACTCAATGCAGTCCAACAAAAATCTATGTGGTGATGTAGTTGAATCAACGTGGAAAACGAAATCGATTTGCAAAACTCATCAACATAATGGCATGTGTTCTGTTCCTAGGCCGTCATCGAAAAAAAAAATCATAATAAATAAAACATCTTTAAATAGTTAAATATAGGTCAAATAAAATAAAAAAAATCTACAAAATATTTCACAATGTCATTAGATTTATGTTAAAAGTTTCGTTACTTGACGACTCAATCAAATGTAAATCCAAACTGAACTGACGTCCGTGCCCAGTGGGCTGGCTCTGTGGTAGGTCATCCAGAGAGGGCAGGAGACGACGTTAGGGGAGGGCATCTACAAGGAGCCGAGGAAATCCAGTGCTAGACATTACCTATCGTAAAAGTTTCCCCGAGGAATCCAACTTCGGTATATATCGCTAATATCAATGAGACAACGAAATATATAAAAGAAAAATCGAACAAAATCGAATAATTACTCTGGGACAATTGATAATGATGGATGGATAGTTTTCCAACCAGGAATTTCCCGTTGTGCTACTTTCCTATGGCTATTTCTCATTAGGGCCACCACTGAATGAAGAAATAATGCTTCCTGTTGTCTCTTATGTGGATAGTTGTTGTGTTTAACAACGCTATTTTTGGAAGCGTTGACGCGTTTATCGAATATGAGCCTATTTATAGGGGACTGGAATACGTTTGTCAGGTATTAGCTGTTGCAACCGGGTAGGAATCTCTCTTCTTCCCGAAGAGTGGATGTATCTGAGATGATAATTCCACATTAGGACTATAGTTGCCAAAAGGCAGAGACATTTAGACACACCGCTGGTCCGGACTACGGGATGTATCTGTGAGTTGACCCGATATATAACGGCAACTGTTTCGGCCGTACTCATACGGAGGGTGTCGTTAATGGAGCTTCATAGTGGGACCCGCTAGGATGGACGTGGTTGATGAAACCGAAGCGTTACAGAGATTTTTTGAAGGTAAGAACAATAAACATTTATGTATAATATAGGCTATGCCTATGGGGTTGTGTTTACATTTAAATGTGCGTTGGAAACGAAATAAGGGCCCGGGTTGCACCTTAATGAATCGCACCCTTGTCACCAGAACGCACACACCTGGTTTGGAATATTCTTATCAAAAGATAACATGTGTGGAATACATTTGAGATGGTTGTTCTTCTCATTCTCGCTTAAAAATGTTCTCCCAATATTATATATCATATAGCCAAGGGTAATTATAATGCTTTATACTGTATATACTCGTAGCTATGGTTAGTACAGTGTGTTGTAGCTAGGGTTCTCCCAATATCATATAGCCAAGGGTAATGATAATGCTGTATATACTCGTAGCTATGGTTACTACAGTGTGTATGTACTATAATGTAGTTACTTTATGTTCAGCAGTGATCATGGATGACTTTCTCGACTTGATTTTTATTGAGTTTAGTTTTTACAGGGACAATGCACATTAATCAACATTACATTGTCCCAGTTTTAGCTAGCTGGCTTATTTACAACTGCGGTCCCTGGACAGGTTATTATCAGAGCTGATAGTTTAAACATGAAGAAGAGAGAGTATTGATTGTAGCCTAGATAAGAATGTTCTTGGGACCTTTGACCCTTGATTTGGCCCCTAAGGCTATAGGGAAAAAAGGCTCTTGAAGATGAATTATTGGCATCCCACAAATAACTTTGAAATAGAAAGATAAAACCAAAACAAGAAGTGAGGATGATAAGTTGTAGGAGTTGGAAGATGGAGATAATTATGAGTTCTGAGGAAACAAGGAGGGGGGAGTTGAATGCCACATTAAGATAAATTACCTGACTGTAGCATTTTTAGTTGGCCCAAACTTAGCTCCAACATAAGAAAATGTGTTTGCTCAATTTGTCTCATATGATAATTGAACTAAAAATGATTATTATTTTGGCGTCTTACCTTTAAAAAAAAAATACCTGTGAAGCTAGTTTACACACAATGATAATTGACACACATACATGGCGTTGTGAGTTCAAATCCCAGGTGAGGACATGAATTGAATAATAATTCATGTATAAATGAACAATGTCATCATGTATGTCATCTTGTGTCAAATAGGTATGTTGGAAACATATGTTAAAAGAACTGTGTGTGTGACTAGTTCCACAGCCTTTTAAAGGTAAATAATAATCATTTCTAGTTGAATAAACATATGGAACCAATTGAGCAAAACATTTTAAGTTGACTGAATGTTGGCCTACATTTTTTCATGTTGGAACTAAGTTTTGGACAATTAAAAATTGTAAGTTCAGGTAACACTTTGACCGAAAAGTTGAGCAAAATAAAATTAATTTAAAAAGGCTGTGAAACTAGCAACTCAATATTAATTAGTTGAAATAACTTTTGACAGTGTACTAACCTATTAGGGACCAGCTACAGTGTACTAACCTATTAGGGACCAGCTACAGTGTACTAACCTATTAGGGACCAGCTACAGTGTACTAACCTATTAGGGACCAGCTACAGTGTACTAACCTATTAGGGACCAGCTACAGTGTACTAACCTATTAGGGACCAGCTACAGTGTACTAACCTATTAGGGACCAGCTACAGTGTACTAACCTATTAGGGACCAGCTACAGTGTACTAACCTATTAGGGACCAGCTACAGTGTACTAACCTATTAGGGACCAGCTACAGTGTACTAATACACTGTAGCTGGTCCCTAATAGGTTAATACACTGTAGCTGGTCCCTAATAGGTTAGTACACTGTAGCTGGTCCCTAATAGGTTAGTTAGCCTATTAGGGACCAGCTACAGTGTCTCTCTTTGCCTCCTGACCCAGATTGTGATTTATAACGGACCGTTTCTGGATTGCGTAAAGAACGACAGTAAATTGTGTGATGGTGTGGATACAGGATGGTGTTACAAACCAAACAACTAGAAGTGTGCTTGTTCTTGTTCCTCAGCGGCACAGCTACAGCTAGGAGACCTACAAAACAACCGTATAGTTGAACACTCTTCTTAGAGTCATAAAAGTGCATGGAAATGACATAGGAACTGTGGACACTTTGGAGAGGTGTGTGTGGCCACTTGGAGACTCCTATTAGTAGGGTGTGGCAGGCAGCGTAGCGTTGGGTCACTAACCGCTGGTTCGAATCCCAGAGCCGATAAGGTGGAAAAATCTGCCGTTCTGACCTTGAGCCGGGCAGTTAACACCCTAAACAACAACTGTTTCTTGGGCGCGATGCCGTTGATTAAGGCAGCCCCCCCACACCTCTCTGAATCAGAGGGGTTGGGTTAAATGTGGAAGACACATTTCGGTTGAATGCATTTAGTTGTGCAACTGACTAGGTACCCCCCTGTCCCATTCTCTAGTCCTCTCACTCAAACACTTTTCTGCTCTTTTGTTGCACCTACCCCACGTTTTCCAGGAATATTCTGATCATGTTACTGAAAGTATCTAGAGGATTTTCAGATTTTTATTATCAACAAATGTGTCGAAAAATACAGTATAATTCACATAAAATCAACAGTTGTGAGGTTTGGATTCAGGCTTGTGTCAGGTAAACTGTATTCACCTTTGGTCTAATACATTTCACACTAATCTCCAAACTGTTCCCTTTCAATTGCTACCATGGTTATGGATATGCTTTCCATATTTCATATCCCATATAGGCCAATCCCCAGGAGTGTAAAGGGTTCAGTTGTAACCACCGCAACCTCTGTGAAATGAACGATGGTTAAGATTAGTGAGACAGATGTGTATACACTAATGCACAGTGAACATTCCTGCCATAACATTACCCTGGTGATGGCTGTTAAAACACTAAGAGGTGAGACTAAGACTACGGTGGGTTTTCTCCTCCCAGGCCTTTAAACTTCCCTTGTTCCCTGTGCTTGCTGTCTGTCTGTCTGTCCGTCCGCCCGTCCGCCCGTCCGCCTGCCTGTCTGTCCGTCCGTCTGTTTCTAACTCCAATACTGTGACAATGAGCAGACAGGGTGAGGGCTGAGGAGGGATGAGGGTCGTGGGGGAGAGGGGGTAAAGAGGGGTGAAGGCAGACAGGAGAGGGGGTGAGGAAAGGTGAGTTGAGGGGTTGAGATAGCCCAGACACAGAGTGAAAACCTAAAAACAAGAACACCACCTCTTTCTCTCTACTCTCTCTCCTCTATCTGTCTCTCTCCTCTAACTGTCTCTCTCCTCTACACACACACACACACACACACACACACACACACACACACACACACACACACACACACACACACACACACACACACACACACACACACACACACAACACCACTGGATAGTATCAGCAGATTTGTCTGGAGAAACTCAGTCTCTAACATCAGTCTGGAGAACCTCAGTCTCCAATAGTCTGGAGATCCTCACAGTCTCAAACATCAGTCTGGAGAACCTCAGTCTCCAACAGTCTGGAGAACCTCACAGTCTCCATCAGTCTGGAGATCCTCACAGTCTCAAACATCAGTCTGGAGAACCTCAGTCTCCAACAGTCTGGAGAACCACACAGTCTCCATCAGTCTGGAGAACCACACAGTCTCCAACATCAGTTTGGAGAACCTCACAGTCTCCAACAGTCTGGAGAACCCTACAGTCTCCAACAGTCTGGAGAACCTCACAGTTGTCAATAGTCTGGAGAACCACAGTCGCTAACATTAGTCTGGAGAACCTCATAGTCTCTAACATCAGTTTGGAGAACCACATAGTCTCCAACAGTTTGGAGAACCTCACAGTCTCCAACAGTCTGGAGAACCTCACAGTCTTCAATAGTCTGGAGAACCACAGTCGCTAACATTAGTCTGGAGAACCTCACAGTCTCCAACAGTCTGGAGAACCTCACAGTCTTCAATAGTCTGGAGAACCTCAGTTTCTGACATCAGTCTGGAGAACCTGATAGACTCCAACATCAATCTGGAGAAGCTCAGTCTCTAACAGTCTGGAATAGAATAGAATATAAATTGTTTTGGCGATATAGTGGTGTGTGTCTGTGTGTGTGTGTGAGAGAGGTTGTGGTTTAGTGAACTATGTGCTCAGTGACCTTTCCTGTGACCTTTCCTGTGACCTGAAGATGTATGTAAGCAGTAGTGTAAGTAGTGATATATTATCATGAGTCTCACTGAATGGACTCGGGTATGTAGTGACAGATATATTATCATGAGTCTCACTGACTGGACTCAGGTACGTAGTGACAGATATATTATAATGAGTCTCACTGACTGGACTCAGGTACGTAGTGACAGATATATTATCATGAGTCTCACTGACTGGACTCAGGTACGTAGTGACAGATATATTATCATGAGTCTCACTGACTGGACTCAGGTATGTAGTGACAGATATATTATCATGAGTCTCACTGACTGGACTCAGGTACGTAGTGACAGATATATTATCATGAGTCTCACTGACTGGACTCAGGTACGTAGTGACAGATATATTATAATGAGTCTCACTGACTGGACTCAGGTACGTAGTGACAGATATATTATAATGAGTCTCACTGACTGGACTCAGGTACGTAGTGACAGATATATTATAATGAGTCTCACTGACTGGACTCAGGTACGTAGTGACAGATATATTATCATGAGTCTCACTGACTGGACTCAGGTACGTAGTGACAGATATATTATAATGAGTCTCACTGACTGGACTCAGGTACGTAGTGACAGATATATTATAATGAGTCTCACTGACTGGACTCAGGTACGTAGTGACAGATATATTATAATGAGTCTCACTGACTGGACTCAGGTACGTAGTGACATATATATTATAATGAGTCTCACTGACTGGACTCAGGTACGTAGTGACAGATGTATTATAATGAGTCTCACTGACTGGACTCAGGTACGTAGTGACATATATATTATAATGAGTCTCACTGACTGGACTCAGGTACGTAGTGACAGATATATTATAATGAGTCTCACTGACTGGACTCAGGTACGTAGTGACATATATACTATAATGAGAAAAGACTTGAATGGTGAGACCTGTTGGACCATTTTATGACGATGACAATACTGGTAACGCAAAATAGACCTCTCGTTAAATACATCTCTTGTTAAATACACCTCTCATTAAATACACCTCTCTTTCCATACACCTCTCATTAAATACACCTCTTGCCGTGATTCAGGGCAGCTCATTCTCCAGGCCCTGAGAGCTAGAGGGTGGAAGGTTAGTGTAGTGTAATGTAGTGCGGGCAGTAGTTTGGCTCAGAGTCTCATGGTTCGTGGTTTACTGCTGGTCTGTGTATGGCCGCTAGAGGAATGCATTGTTTAGGACCAGCCAGGCTTACCAAGCTCACAGATGTTGTTTTATTTTCCACCTTTACAGCTTTCCGATCATGTAACATGTCAGTACTACTGGGCACAGTAATCTCTCTGGTCTACAGTAATCTCTCTGGTCTACAGTATTCTCTCTGGTCTACAGTAATCTCTCTGGTCTACAGTAATCTCTCTGGTCTACAGTAACCTCTCTGGTCTACAGTAATCTCTCTGGTCTACAGTAACCTCTCTGGTCTACAGTAATCTCTCTGGTCTACAGTAATCTCTCTGGTCTACAGTAACCTCTCTGGTCTACAGTAACCTCTCTGGTCTACAGTAATCTCTCTGGTCTACAGTAATCTCTCTGGTCTACAGTAACCTCTCTGGTCTACAGTAATCTCTCTGGTCTACAGTAACCTCTCTGGTCTACAGTAATCTCTCTGATCTACAGTAATCTCTCTGGTCTACAGTAATCTCTCTGGTCTACAAATGTTTGTTGCGTCATTATGTTACTTTTTAGGGATGATGTGTGAAGGAATTAGGATACTGTTGGACATATTGCTCTTTATGCATAGAGCTCGTAGGTCTTGACCAGTATTGGAATACTAAAGTACTATCCTAGAGTACTATCGTAGAGTACTACCGTAGAGTACTACCGTAGAGTACTACCGTAGAGTACTATCGTAGAGTACTACCGTAGAGTACTATCATAGAGTACTATCGTAGAGTACTACTGTAAAGTACTATCATAGAGAACTATCGTAGAGTACTATCATAGAGTACTACTGTAAAGTACTATCATAGAGTACTACCGTAGAGTACTACCGTAGAGTACTATCATAGAGTACTATCGTAGAGTACTATCGTAGAGTACTACCATAGAGTACTATCGTAGAGTACTACCGTAAAGTACTATCATAGAGTACTACCGTAGAGTACTATCATAGAGTACTTTTGTAGCATACTATCATAGAGTACTATCATAGAGTACTATCATATCGTACTATCGTAGAGTACTATCAGAGTACTATTGTAGAGTACTATCGTAGAGTACTATCATAGACACCTATAGTAGAGTACTATCAGAGTACTATCGTAGAGTACTATCATAGTACTATCGCAGAGTACTATCGTAGAGTACTATAGTAGAGTACTATCAGAGTACTATCGTAGAGTACTATAGTAGAGTACTATCAGAGTACTATCGTAGAGTACTATCAGAGTATTGAGTTTGAGTTGAGTTTGAGTTTATTTTTATTTTTACAGGGACAGTGCACATTAATCAACATTTCAGTAAAAGTGCCGGTTTTAGCCAGCCGGCTAATTTTCAACCGCAGTCCCTGGGCAGGTTATTAAAAACAATTACAATATAGACAATAGCAACATAGAACAAGCAAGACATAGCAACATAGGACAAGCAAGACATAGCATACAGACAGAGCAACATAGGACAAGCAAGACGTAGCATACAGACAGAGCAACATAAAACAAGCAAGACATAGCATACAGACAGAGCAACATAGGACAAGCAAGACATAGCATACAGACAGAGCAACATAGGACAAGCAAGACATAGCATACAGACAGAGCAACATAGGACAAGCAAGACATAGCATACAGACAGAGCAACATAGGACAAGCAAGACATAGCATACAGACAGAGCAACATAGGACAAGCAAGACGTAGCATACAGACAGAGCAACATAGGACAAGCAAGACGTAGCATACAGACAGAGCAACATAGGACAAGCAAGACGTAGCATACAGACAGAGCAACATAAAACAAAAAGCAGCAAGACAAAATTCATAAAAGCAACAAAAGTGTTTCCACACCTCACAAGCTACAGACAACAGACAACATGGAGAGCGGCAACACACAGCTAGGGACCATGTTCACAAATCTGATTGACCTTTAGCGATGTCTTCAAGCATTTTGTGAAAGTGTGATATGTGGTGCAGTTATGTGTGTCTGATGGCAGTGTATTCCAGACATGGGAAGCTCTCACAGAGAATGCAGATTTACTAAAGGTGCTTTTCCTTAGGGGAACTATACAGTCACCTCTCATGGCAGACCTTGTGGATCTGCTGCCATATGTCTGGGTTTTCTGTTTAACAAAAATATTGAGTGGAAGGGGAGCCAGGCCATTGAGGATCTTGAATACAAGACATGCGTCGGTGTATTGCACAAGATTTTCCCAACTCAAGAGCTCATGCTTTCTAAGGATGTGACAATGATGATGGCTATTGGGCTTCCTATCAAGCACTTTGAGAGCCTGTTTGTAGACAGACTGAATAGGTTTTAATGTTGTACAGCAAGCTTGGGCCCAACTAGTCAAGCAGTATGTTAAGTGGGGGAGTATCATAGATTTGAAGTACAGTTCTGCTACCTCTGTAGTCAAACAATTTCGTATAAATCGGAAATTAGCTAGGTTGAATTTGGTTATTTGAATTACCTTTTTCAGGTTGGAATCAAGTATGATGCCAAGGTACTTAAAATCGGATACCACCTGGAGCTTCTCCCCTGACACATAGACATCTGGCTCAGTTGCATCTGTTGCCCTCTTTGTGAAGAACATGCAAACAGTTTTTTTCACATTGAGATGCAAACACGAGTCACTGAGCCACTTTGTAACCTGGACCATTACAGTAGTGAGTTCTTGTGCAGCTTGTTGTTTGCTCTTTGCATGCACATATATCACTGTATCATCTGCATACATTTGAACTTCAGACCCATTACGGACAGAAGGCAGATCATTAATGTACAGGCTGAACAGGAGGGGCCCCAGTATTGACCCTTGGGGCACGCCCACATCATAGCTACGAGTGGGCGACAGCTCATTGCTCACTCTGACACACTGAGTTCTGCCTTCAAGGTATGATTTCATCCATCTCAAGGCATCAGGGGAAAAGTTGAACTTGGACAATTTTGTGATGAGAATCTCATGGTTAACAGTATCAAAAGCCTTCCTTAGGTCCAGAAACACAGCCCCAACAGCACCCCCTTTGTCCATCTTGGACTTCACATTTTCCAGATGAAAGCAGTTGGCCGTTTCTGTGGAGTGTTTCGCTCTGAAGCCAAACTGCATGGAGTGTAATTATCAGAGTACTATCGTTATCGTACTCTTCACCCCTCCCCTCCTCTGAACCCCCCCATGTCAATGGCATACTGTCTCTACCTTTCTTTCATTCCCTACTCTCTCTTCACTCTCTTTCTCTCTGTCTCTCTCGTTCCCTCTCTCCCTCTCCTAATCCTTGGAGCCAGGTCGGCCAGCCCAGGGTGCCAGGTGCTGTGTGTGGCGAACTGGTACAGCCCTGTCTCATGACTGGACTGGGGAGTAATCCCCATTACAACACACACACACACACACACACACACACACACACACACACACACACACACACACACACACACACACACACACACACACACACACACACACATACACACACACACACACACACACACACACACACACACACACAGTCCCACTCACATTTGTAAACCCAAATTGCGACTCTCAGGGAGGTCTCAGGAGAAAAACAGAGAGCGTTACCACGACAGCTGTAGGGAAAGAATCATATGAAAAATAGAGAGGGATTTTATCTTCTCATATTTTGGTTCAGGTGCTCCCTCTCATCTTCAACATGCTTTGGCTGCGCGCAGGTACAGTACACTGCCCTCTGACTATCTCTGTCTCTCTGACTATCTCTGTCTCTCTGACTATCTCTGTCTCTCTGACTATCTCTGTCTCTCTGACTGTCTCTGTCTCTCTGACTATCTCTGTCTCTCTGACTGTCTCTGTCTCTCTGACTGTCTCTGTCTCTCTGACTGTCTCTGTCTCTCTGACTATCTCTGTCTCTCTGACTATCTCTGTCTCTCTGACTGTCTCTGTCTCTCTGACTGTCTCTGTCTCTCTGACTATCTCTGTCTCTCTGACTATGTCTGTCTCTCTGACTGTCTCTCTCTGTCTCTCTTACTATCTCTGTCTCTCTCTGTGTGTCTGTCTCTGACTGTCTCTCTCTGTCTCTCTGACTGTCTCTGTCTCTCTGACTGTCTCTCTCTGTCTATATCTGTGTGTCTCTCTCTCTGTCTCTCTGACTGTCTCTCTCTGTCTATATCTGTGTGTATGTCTCTCTGACTGTCTCTCTCTCTGTCTATCTCTGTGTGTCTGTCTCTCTGACTGTCTCTCTCTGTGTGTCTGTCTCTCTGACTGTCTCTCTCTGTCTATCTCTGTGTGTCTGTCTCTGACTGTCTCTCTGTTTATCTCTGTCTCTCTGACTATCTCTGTCTCTCTCTGTCTATCTCTTTTAAAAATACATCTGTGTGTCTGTCTCTCTGTCTGTTAGAGGGGTTTCCTCATGTGTGTCTGTCTCTGTGTCTGTTAGAGGGGTTTCCTCATGTGTGTCTGTCTCTGTGTCTGTTAGAGGGGTTTCCTCATGTCAATCATGTTTGTTTACACGTGTCAGTCATTTTGTTGTTATTTGTGTTTTTTAATTTTGTTTTTCTATTGTGACTCGGGTTGTGGGACAAGTTGAGTGGAGAACGAGGAAGCTGAGATTCAGGGAACAGTTTCCGTTGAGTCAGACATTACATCTGATGAAGGACTATAGTTTACTCATGCTCCAACCATTCAGAGCGTCCGGTTTCTCAATATAATTCATGTAACTTGTTTAAAAAAATATATACATACAAAAAGTATTTTAAAAGCTCAGCTCACTACAGACCCTGGTTCGAATCCAGGCTGTATCACAACCGACTGTGGTTGGGAGTCCCATAGGGGCGGTGTACAATTGGCCCAGCGTCGTCCTGGTTTGGATGGTGTATGCCGTCATTGTAAATAAGAATTTGTTCTTAACTGATTTGCCTAGTTAAATAAAGGTTCATTTAAAAAATGTAAATGTTAAAATTACTTTGGAGCAAAGCCCAGGCCAGTGTGATACAGATGAATAACTAAGTCAGGCTAGTCTTTGGTTGTTGTATGGTGATGACAGTATAGTGATGACAGTATGATGTTGACAGTGTGATGTTGACAGTGTGGTGATGACAGTATGGTGATGACAGTATGGTGTTGACAGTATAGTGATGACAGTACAGTGATGACAGTATGGTGATGACAGTATGGTGTTGACAGTATGGTGTTGACAGTATAGTGATAACAGTATAGGGATAACAGTATGGTGATGACAGTATGGTGATGACAGTATGGGGATGACAGTATAGTGATGACAGTATGGTGATGACAGTATGGTGATGACAGTATAGTGATGACAGTATGGCATAGCACACTGGTCCCTGACCAACCACACGCACATAAAGGTTAAATAAAAAATGTAAATGTTAAAATTACTTTGGAGCAAAGCCCAGGCCAGTGTGATACAGATGAATAACTAAGTCAGGCTAGTCTTTGGTTGTTGTATGGTGATGACAGTATAGTGATGACAGTATGATGTTGACAGTGTGATGTTGACAGTGTGGTGATGACAGTATGGTGATGACAGTATGGTGTTGACAGTATAGTGATGACAGTACAGTGATGACAGTATGGTGATGACAGTATGGTGTTGACAGTATGGTGTTGACAGTATAGTGATAACAGTATAGGGATAACAGTATGGTGATGACAGTATGGTGATGACAGTATGGGGATGACAGTATAGTGATGACAGTATGGTGATGACAGTATGGTGATGACAGTATAGTGATGACAGTATGGTGATAACAGTATGGTGATGGCAGTATGGTGATGACAGTATAGTGATGACAGTGGGGTGACAACAGTATGGTGATGACAGTATAGTGATGACAGTACAGTGATGACAGTATAGTGATGACAGTATGGTGTTGACAGTATGGTGTTGACAGTATAGTGATAACAGTATAGGGATAACAGTATGGTGATGACAGTATGGTGATGACAGTATGGGGATGACAGTTTAGTGATGACCGTATGGTGATGACAGTATAGTGATGACAGTATGGTGATAACAGTATGGTGATGGCAGTATGGTGATGACAGTATAGTGATGACAGTGGGGTGACAACAGTATGGTGATAACAGTATAGTGATAACAGTATAGGGATGACAGTATAGTGGTGACAGTATGGTGATGACAGTATAGTGATGACAGTATAGTGATGACAGTAGGGTGACAACAGTATGGTGATAACAGTGTAGTGATAATGGTTGAAACTGTGTGTGTCATATTGACAGTCTGATGATCATAGTATGAAATTTGTGCTGCTGGGAATGTGATGAATTATTAACATTTATTAAGGTACACACACACACACACACACACACACACACACACACACACACACACACACACACACACACACACACACACACACACACACACACACACACACACAAATGAAATCATGTGCTTCTACAGAGCAGGCAGTGTTAATACATTATACTGTGCAGTACTGTAGTCTGCTGCACTGATGATGTGTTCTGGACGGTCATTCAGTTAGAATTGTATTCTCTCATACAATGGGATTGGAACTAATTCAGTGGTCATGTGGTTCAAGTCCATCCTGAGATCGGAAGGTTGGGGGTTCCATCCCCAGTCAAGTCATATCACAGACTCTTAAAATGGTTGTCATTGGTTACTGTCCTGCTGCAGGAGAAAGATGGCTAGAAAAATCAGCAGAGAACAGACATTCGATCAACAGACAGACATTCGATCAACAGACAGACTTTAGATCAACAGAGAACAGACATTAGATCAACCGACAGACATTAGATCAATAGACAAGACATTAGATCAACAGACAGACATTAGATCAACAGACAGACATTAGATATATTGATGAACACACCCAGTGAAACTCTGTCATCTCCAGAAGGGGATATTATTACATGATGGACAACTGATGCATTGAAACACTGGCATAGCACACTGGTCCCTGACCAACCCCCCCCCCCCCCCCCCCCATAATCTGAAAAGGGCAGTCTGTCTGTATAGCGGTTGTCCTGACAATCATAGCGTTGTTCCCTGTCGGGACACAGCTGGACATAGAGTGGAGCCAGGGATATGCATCTCACAGCCCTATCTAGTAACCCTACTGTTTCAACATGTCCTAGTGATTTACTGCCCCTATACTGGAAGTTACATTATCACACAGACAACCAAAATTGACGACATTTTGTGTGACTACGGCGCAAGCAAAATAAAATGGAAGTCCTAATTTAGAGGAGTAACAGTATAACTTTAGACCGTCCCCTCGCCCCATACCCGGGCGCGAACCAGGGACCCTCTGCACACATCAACAACAGTCACCCACCAAGCATCGTTACCCATCGCTCCACAAAAGCCCTTGCAGACCAAAGGGGAACCACTACTTCAAGGTCTCAGAGCAAGTGACGTCACAGATTGAAACACTATTTAGCGCGCACCACCGCTAACTAAGCTAGCCGTTTCACATCCGTTACACGGACACCACTCTAGTAGCCACACTTTCAAACTCCGATAATAACTAGTGATTTACTGCTAATTCGGACACAATATCAACGCATGAGTAGCGTCTGGATTTATGTAGTGCTCTCTTTGGATTCGGTTCTCTTCTTCTAATCCCCTGTGTTCACATCTTTCATTTTATCTATCATCTACAATGTGCAGTTACTCATTTTAGTTTCAGAGCTTTTTTTTGTTTATCACTTCCATTCCCAATGGCTCCCATTCCTACATCTCTCTCTCCTCTCTCTCCTCTCTCTCTCTCTCTCTCTCTCTCTCTCTCTCTCTCTCTCCTTCTGTATCCCCTGTCTGTCTCCAACCACCCCACTCCCTCTTCGTTATCAGGCCTGCCAGTCTGAATTTACTGCCAGTTTGGGCAGGGTGCACATCTGGTCTTTATTTAAGTGAAAACCATCCTCTTCCTCCTTTCCTCTTCCTCTCCCCCTCTTCTCCTGCTCCTCCTCCTCTCATTCGGTCCTTCTCATCCTCCCCCCCTTGGCTCTGGCATGTATTCATGAACCTTGTCCTAACAAGAATTGCCAAAGAACTTTTCATCTGAAGACACTCCATCTATAATCTCTAATTGTTTTTACACTCCCATCTTGCTGTCATCAAACACATGCTGATGTGATCCAGCTGTATGAGAGATAAACAACAGCACTCTGTACATTTCTATGAAACTATACCACCACGCACAGGGGACGATACGGACGAGACATGGCTGCTTCTAAAGATGGGGGAAAGACCACTGAATGAGCGGCAGAGAGCAACGAGAGGAATTCAGAGGTGGCTGAGTGCTGATCAAGTGAGATTTTAAATAGCAAGGGGTTTGAAGACAGAGGGCGAAGAGAGAGAAAGCGACACTAACACAGACATTTTTGACATTCCGAACTGAGTAGCAGCTTCATCTTTCGAGAGAGAGAGAGAGAGACAAGTTGTCTAACCATGGCCCACCCACTGTATACCTCTTTCTGACCCCTCTCTACCTAACCTCATTCACCCCTTCTTCACCTTTGTCACACTCACTCGCTTTGTTGTTGAAATCCCCTGTAGAAATAGTTTAAGTAAAATAGTGTCTGTGTACTCTACATGCTGGTGTTTCTGAGGATTATGGGGTAGAGTCACGTGGATTCGAGGAGCTTTGCCTGAGATGGGGTGAGTACGGTCCCACGTCCCTGGATGGAGTGAGGTTGAGATGGGTGAGAGAATAGAGGGATGAATTATTTCACACGCCAACACTTAAACCAAGCTAAAAACCATTGCTGGTGCACCCAATAGACTAGCACAATGTATAGGCTACTGACTGGTTGTTGATGAGGAGGAGGACGACGACGAGGAGGAGGAATCTTCGTAGTATACTTACTATTGGTTGAAATGGACATGTCAGAATTAGTACTTTAGATGTATTTATCATTAGAGAAAGTAGTTGTTTTTTTGCAGAAAAGAAAGGGAACATGAAGAACAATGTAGCGAGGTAAACTAAAGAACTGACTCATCTGAACCCAGCTGTCAGATGACCTGTCAACACCAACCCATCCTGTCTGAACACAACACTAACCCATCCTGTCTGGACTCAACACCAACCCATCCTGTCTGAACACAACACCAACCCATCCTGTCTGAACCCAACACCAACCCATCCTGTCTGAACACAACACTAACCCATCCTGTCTGAACCCAACACCAACCCATCCTGTCTGGACTCAACACCAACCCACCCTGTCTGAACCCAACACTAACCCATCCTGTCTGAACCCAACACTAACCCATCCTGTCTGAACTCAACACTAACCCATCCTGTCTGAACCCAACACCAACCCACCCTGTCTGAACCCAACACTAACCCATCCTGTCTGAACCCAACACCAGCCCATCCTGTCTGAATCCAACTGTCAGATGACCTGTCAACACCAGCCCATCCTGTCTGAACCCAACACCAACCCATTCTGTCGGGACTCAACACCAGCCCACCCTGTCTGAACCCAACACCAACCCACCCTGTCTGAACCCAACACCAGCCCACCCTGTCTGAACCCAACACCAGCCCACCCTGTCTGAACCCAACACCAACCCATCCTGTCTGGACCCATCCTGTCTGAACCCAACACCAACCCATCCTGTCTGGACCCAACACCAGCCCATCCTGTCTGAACCCAACTGTCAGATGATCTGTCAACACCAACCCATCCTGTCTGGACCCAACACCAACCCATCCTGTCTATACCCATCCTGTCTAAACCCATCCTGTCGGAACCCAACACCAACCCATCCTGTCTGAACCCAACACCAACCCATCCTGTCTGGACTCAGACATAAGATCCAGATGGCCATAGTCTTGGTCTTAGCATTCCCAAACAGTGAAACAGAATCCAGCATCACTCTCTATGGTCTAGTTCACTCAGGTGGTACAACTGATGTACAACACATTCTCTCTCTTTTCTACTCCCCCCCCTCCTCCTCTCTCTCTGTAGGTCATGATATTACCAGCTCCTTGGAGCCAGCGAACATTGACACCAGTATTCTGGAGGACTACATCAGTAAGGAGGACGACAGCACTGACATGTGAGTGGCTCCCGGGAAACGGTATAAAGTGTTTTGTAATTGAAAACGTAAATTGGGTTTTTCTTATTGGACAGGTCCAGGTATTCCCTCGCTGTTTCAGTCAGTTTTCATCCTTTTGGTGCCTAATGAACCGCACCTGTCTGTGTTGTCTGTCATTGTCATGCCAAACAACCACCGGAGTTAGCTACAACACAAACAGATCTGTGACCAGCTTATCAATGCGACCAAACAACATGTCTAACCAGGGTAGCGGTTATTAGGTGCCAAATGGGGGGGGGGGGGGGATGTGCTGAAAAAGGGATTTGTCCAACAAGAAACATAGGTTTTTGTTTTCCGTTGCAAAACGCTTTAATATGTTTTCAATTGAGTGCCCTGATAAACACAACCCACCTCAACACACAATAACCAATTCATAACATGCTATTCTAGGGACATTTCCAGTTGAACTAATATTAATGAACACAATCACATGGTTGTCTGACCTAGCTACTTTTAGATGAATGACTGTCTGGATAAGAACGGCAGCTAAATGATCAAAATGTAAAATATGTAAATATATAATATATATATATATTCTCCTCTGTGTTTCCCCAGCTGTTTTTCTGAGGTCCATAGCGGTGCCCCAGGGCCTAACTCTTACTCATCACCCCAAGCTGGAGTTTCCTCTTCTGGGGGTGGTTTGCAGTGTGGCGTGAACCCCCCTATCCTCCTCCGTCAGGGAAACCCCCACTCCCACCCCCAGCCCTGCCAAACCCCCTACCCCCCACCCCTGGGCCTGCTGAGACACAACAACTACCCCTGCCTGGGGCAACACAACCACCAGCAGAACCACCAGCAGCAGCAGGACCACATCAAGCCTGAACACAGAGGACACTACGCACCAGGGTGAGCTGGCGGGATGGGGGTGATGGGGGGTGAGGGACATGGTGAGGGTGAGGGTGAGGGAGTGGGAGTGGGTGATGGTTAGGGTGAGGGAAAGGGAGTGGGTGATGGTTAGGGTTAGGGTGAGGGAGTGGGTGATGGTTAGGGTTGGGGAAAGGAAAAGGGAGTGGGTGATGGTGATGGTTAGGGTGAGGGTGAGGGAGTGGGTGATGGTTTTTTATTTTTTATTTATTTCACCTTTATTTAACCAGGTAGGCTAGTTGAGAACAAGTTCTCATTTACAACTGCGACCTGGCCAAGATAAAGCATAGCAGTGTGAACAGACAACAGAGTTACACATGGAGTAAACAATTAACAAGTCAATAACACAGTAGAGAAAAAAAAAGAGAGTCTATATACATTGTGTGCAAAAGGCATGAGGAGGTAGGCAAATAATTACAATTTTGCAGATTAACACTGGAGTGATAAATGATCAGATGGTCATGTACAGGTAGAGATATTGGTGTGCAAAAGAGCAGAAAAGTAAATAAATAAAAACAGTATGGGGATGAGGTAGGTGAAAATGGGTGGGCTATTTACCAATAGACTATGTACAGCTGCAGCGATCGGTTAGCTGCTCAGATAGCAGATGTTTGAAGTTGGTGAGGGAGATAAAAGTCTCCAACTTCAGCGATTTTTGCAATTCGTTCCAGTCACAGGCAGCAGAGTACTGGAACGAAAGGCGGCCAAATGAGGTGTTGGCTTTAGGGATGATCAGTGAGATACACCTGCTGGAGCGCGTGCTACGGATGGGTGTTGCCATCGTGACCAGTGAACTGAGATAAGGCGGAGCTTTACCTAGCATGGACTTGTAGATGGCCTGGAGCCAGTGGGGGTCTGGCGACGAATATGTAGCGAGGGCCAGCCGACTAGGGCATACAAGTCGCAGTGGTGGGTGGTATAAGGTGCTTTAGTGACAAAACGGATGGCACTGTGATAAACTGCATCCAGTTTGCTGAGTAGAGTGTTGGAAGCAATTTTGTAGATGACATCGCCAAAGTCGAGGATCGGTAGGATAGTCAGTTTTACTAGGGTAAGTTTGGCGGCATGAGTGAAGGAGGCTTTGTTGCGGAATAGAAAGCCGACTCTTGATTTGATTTTCGATTGGAGATGTTTGATATGAGTCTGGAAGGAGAGTTTACAGTCTTGCCAGACACCTAGGTACTTATAGATGTCCACATATTCAAGGTCGGAACCATCCAGGGTGGTGATGCTGGTCAGGCGTGCGGGTGCAGGCAGCGAATGGTTGAAAAGCATGCATTTGGTTTTACTAGCGTTTAAGAGCAGTTGGAGGCCACGGAAGGAGTGTTGTATGGCATTGAAGCTCGTTTGGAGGTTAGATAGCACAGTGTCCAAGGACGGGCCGGAAGTATATAGAATGGTGTCGTCTGCGTAGAGGTGGATCAGGGAATCGCCCGCAGCAAGAGCAACATCATTGATATATACAGAGAAAAGAATTGAACCCTGTGGCACCCCCATAGAGACTGCCAGAGGACCGGACAGCATGCCCTCCGATTTGACACACTGAACTCTGTCTGCAAAGTAATTGGTGAACCAGGCAAGGCAGTCATCCGAAAAAACCGAGGCTACTGAGTCTGCCGATAAGAATATGGTGATTGACAGAGTCGAAAGCCTTGGCAAGGTCGATGAAGACGGCTGCACAGTACTGTCTTTTATCGATGGCGGTTATGATATCATTTAGTACCTTGAGCGTGGCTGAGGTGCACCCGTGACCGGCTCGGAAACCAGATTGCACAGCGGAGAAGGTACGGTGGGATTCGAGATGGTCAGTGACCTGTTTGTTGACTTGGCTTTCGAAGACCTTAGATAGGCAGGGCAGAATGGATATAGGTCTGTAACAGTTTGGGTCCAGGGTGTCTCCCCCTTCGAAGAGGGGGATGACTGCGGCAGCTTTCCAATCCTTGGGGATCTCAGACGATATGAAAGAGAGGTTGAACAGGCTGGTAATAGGGGTTGCGACAATGGCGGCGGATAGTTTCAGAAATAGAGGGTCCAGATTGTCAAGCCCAGCTGATTTGTACGGGTCCAGGTTCTGCAGCTCTTTCAGAACATCTGCTATCTGGATTTGGGTAAAGGAGAACCTGGAGAGGCTTGGGCGAGTAGCTGCGGGGGGGGGCGGAGCTGTTGGCCGAGGTTGGAGTAGCCAGGCGGAAGGCATGGCCAGCCGTTGAGAAATGCTTGTTGAAGTTTTCGATAATCATGGATTTATCGGTGGTGACCGTGTTACCTAGCCTCAGTGCAGTGGGCAGCTGGGAGGAGGTGCTCTTGTTCTCCATGGACTTCACAGTGTCCCAGAACTTTTTGGAGTTGGAGCTACAGGATGCAAACTTCTGCCTGAAGAAGCTGGCCTTAGCTTTCCTGACTGACTGTGTGTATTGGTTCCTGACTTCCCTGAACAGTTGCATATCGCAGGGACTATTCGATGCTATTGCAGTCCGCCACAGGATGTTTTTGTGCTGGTCGAGGGCAGTCAGGTCTGGAGTGAACCAAGGGCTGTATCTGTTCTTAGTTCTGCATTTTTTGAACGGAGTATGCCTATCTAAAATGGTGAGGAAGTTACTTTTAAAGAATGACCAGACATCCTCAACTGACGGGATGAGGTCAATGTCCTTCCAGGATACCCGGGCCAGGTCGATTAGAAAGGTTAGGGTGAGGGTGAGGGAGTGGGTGATGGTTAGGGTGAGGGTGAGGAAGTGGGTGATGGTTAGGGTGAGGGAAAGGGAGTGGGTGATGGTTAGGGTGAGGGTGAGGGAGTGGGTGATGGTTAAGGTGAGGGAGTGGGAGTGGGTGATGGTTAGGGTGAGGGAGTGGGTGATGGTTAGGGTGAGGGTGAGGGAGTGGGTGATGGTTAGGGTGAGGGAAAGGGAAAGGGTGATGGTTAGGGTGAGGGAAAGGGAGTGGGTGAGGGAAGGGGAGTGGGTGATGGTGATGGTTAGGGTGAGGGAAAGGGAGTGGGTGATGGTTAGGGTGAGGGTGAGGGAAAGGGAGTGGGTTAGGGCGAGGGAAAGGGAGTGGGTGATGGTGGGGGAAAGGGAGTGGGTGATTGTGGGGGTTAGGGTGAGGGAAAGGGAGTGGGTGATGATGGGGGAAAGGGAGTGGGTGATTGTGGGGGTTAGGGTGAGGGAAAGGGAGTGGGTGATGGTTAGGGTGAGGGTTAGGGTGAGGGAAAGGGAGTGGGTGATGGTGAGGGTGAGGGAAAGGGAGTGAGTGATGGTTAGGGTGAGGGTTAGGGTGAGGGAAAGGGAGTGGGTGATGGTTAGGGTTAGGGTGAGGGAAAGGGAGTGGGTTAGGGTGGGGGAAAGGGAGTGGGTTAGGGTGAGGGTTAGGGTGAGGGAAAGGGAGTGGGTTAGGGTGGGGGAAAGGGAGTGGATTAGGGTGAGGGTTAGGGTGAGGGAAAGGGAGTGGGTGATGATTAGGGTGAGGGTGAGGGAAAGGGAGTGGGTGAGGGTGAGGGAAAGGGAGTGGGTGGGGGTTAGGGTGAGGGAAAGGGAGTGGGTGAGGGTTAGGGTGAGGGAAAGGGAGTGGGTGATGGTTAGGGTGATGGTGAGAGAAAGGGAGTGGGTGATGGTTAGGGTGATGGTGAGAGAAAGGGAGTGGGTGATGGTGAGGGAAAGGGGGTGGGTGATGGGTAGGGTGAGGGTTAGGGTGAGGGAAAGGGAGTGGGTGATGGTGATGGTGAGGGTTAGGGTGAGGGTGAGGGAAAGGGAGTGGGTGAGGGTTAGGGTGAGGGAAAGGGAGTGGGTGATGGTTAGGGTGATGGTGAGAGAAAGGGAGTGGGTGATGGTTAGGGTGATGGTGAGAGAAAGGGAGTGGGTGATGGTTAGGGTGATGGTGAGGGAAAGGGAGTGGGTGATGGGTAGGGTGAGGGTTAGGGTGAGGGAAAGGGAGTGGGTGATGGTGAGGGTTAGGGTGAGGGAAAGGGAGTGGGTGAGGGTGAGGCTGAGCTGTCTGGGACTATAAATGGATAGATGGATGATGGGGAATGGTAGGCAACAGAAACTGACATGTTGGAATTATAGAGCAAGATGACAGATTATGCTACTACAGTATGTGGACACCTGCTAGTTGAACATCTCATGGGCATTAATATAATGTAATATTAATAATATATATTAATATATCTCCTCTTTGCTGCTATAACAGCCTCCACTCTTCTGGGAAGGCTTTCCATTAGATGATGGAACATTGCTGCTATAACAGCCTCCACTCTTCTGGGAAGGCTTTCTACTAGATGTTGGAACATTGCTGCTATAAAAGCCTCTACTCTTCTGGGAAGGCTTTCCACTAGATGTTGGATTATTGCAGCGGGGACTTGCTTCCATTCAGTCACAAGAACATTAGTGAGGTCGGGCACTGATGTTGAGCGATTAGGCCTGGCTCGCAGTTGGCGTTCCAATTCATCCCGAAGGTGTCCGATGGAGTTGAGGTCAGGGCTCTGTGAAATCAATTTCAAGAATCTCCCAATGAACAGTTCTTGTGCTGACGTTGCTCCCAGAGGAAGTTTGGAACTCGGTAGTGAGTGTTGCAACCGAGGACAGATGATTTCTACCCGCTATGAGCTTCAGCACTCAGAGGTCCCATTCTGTGAGCTTGTGGCCTACCACTTTCGGCTGAGCCATTGATGCTCCTAGAAGTTTCCACTTCACAATAACAGTACTTACAGTTGACCAGGGCAGCTCTAGCAGGCCAGAAATTTGGCAAACGTTGTTGTAAAGGTGGCATCCTATGATGGTGCCACGTTGAAAGTCACTGAGCTCTTTACTAAGGCCCTTCTACTGCCAATGTTTGTTTATGGAGATTGCATGGCTGTGTGCTCTGTTTTATACACCTATCAGCAACAGGTGTGGCTGAAATAGCCAAATCCACTAATTTGGAGGGGTGTCCACATACTTTTGTATATACATTGCACTTGTAAATGATTCAGACCCCTTTTTTCCAGATGTTTTACTTTACAGCCTTATTCTAGAATGTATTCAATAAACAAAAGCCTTAATCTACACACAATACCCCATAATGACAAAGGTAAAACAGGTTTTTAGAAATGCTTGCAAAAACTGAAATTTCTCATTTACGTAAAAGTTCATACCCTTTGCTATGAGACTCGAAATTGAGCTCAGGTGCATCCTGTTTCCATTGATCATCCTTGAGATGCTTCTACAACTTGATAGGAGTCCACCTTTGGTAAATTAAATTGATTGAACATGATTTGGAAAGGCACACACCGGTCTATATAAGGTCCCACAGTTGACAGTGTATGTCAGAGCAAAAACCAAGCCATGAGGTTGAAGAAATTGTCCGTAGAGCGTCGAGACAGGATTGTGTCAAGGCACAGATCTGGGGAAGGGTACCAAAACATTTCTACAGCATTGAAGGTCCCCAAGAACACATCGGCCTCCATCATTCTTAAATAGAAGAAGTATGGAACCACCAAGACTCTTCCGAGAGCTGGTCGCCCGGCCAAACTGAGCAATCAGGGGAAAAGGGCCATGGTCAGGGAGGTGACCAAGAAACCCGATGGTCACTCTGAGAGAGCTCCAGTGTTCCTCTGTGGAGATGGGAGAACCTTCCAGAAGGACAACTATCTCTGCAGCACTCCACCAATCAGGCCTTTATGGTAGAGTGGCCAGATGGAAACCACTCCTCAGTAGAAGGCACATGACAGGCCGCTTGGAGTTTGCCAAAAGGCACCTAAAGGACTCTGACCATGAGAAACAAGATTCTCTGGTCTGATGAAGATTGAACTCAATGGCTTGAATACCAAAGTGTCACTTCTGGAGGAAACCAGGCACCATCCCTACAGTGAAGCATGGTGGTGGCAGCAGCATGCTGTGGGGATGTTTTTCAGCGGCAGGGACTGGGAGACTAGTCAGGATCGAGGGAAAGATGAACGGAGCAAAGTACAGAGAGATTCTTGATGAAAACCTGCTCCAGAACTCAGGTCCTCAGACTGGGGCGAAGGTTCACCTTTCAACAGGATAACGACCCTAAGCACACAGCCAAGACAATGCAGGAGTGGCTTCGGGACAAGTCTCGGAGTGTCCTTAAGTGGTCCAGCCAGAGCCTGGACTTGAACCCGATCAAACATCTCTGGAGAGACCTGAAAATAGCTGTGCAGCGGCACTCCCCATTCAACCTGACATAGCTTGAGAGGATCTGCAGAGAAGAATGGGAGAAACTCCCCAAATACAGGTGTGCCAAGCTTGTAGCGACATACCCAAAAAGACTCGAGGCTGTAATCGCTGCCAAAGGTGCTTCAACAAAGCACTGAGTAAAGGGTCTGAATACTTATGTAAATGTGATATTTGTCTTTATGGGCTATTGTGAGTAGATTTGATGAGGGAGGGGAAAAAACTATTATCAATTTTAGAATAAGGCTATAATGTAACAAAATGTGGAAACAGTCAAAGGGTCTGAATACTTTCTGAATGCCCTGTAGTGTATATTGTGCAACCGCATCAACCCAGCAGGCAAAATTGGTTGTAATGACATAATCTCAACCAGTTTTTAACCTGCTACTTTTTAATAAGTTGTAACATCACCGTGAGATACAACTTGAAAAGATAAATCATAGTAGCTTTTTTTAACCGATGAGCCAGACTCATGTCTACAATGACATGATGGTTTAGGTCTAGATTAACTAGATTCACACCATAGACCCTTATACTAAATCCAGCTCCGTTATGTAATCAGTGGTTGAGAGCGAAGATGTGAGGAAGGCAGATATCAGAAACTAGAGTCATATTACAGATGGCCTGGAAACAACTCATGCAATCTATTGCACAACACAATGTAGATGATTTTGCTGCAGCTAAGTATGTTATTGCCTTTCAAAAATATATAAGAGATATTCTAAAATCAAATAACTTTCGGATTGAAATGCCATATTGTACGGGCACAAGTTTCTGCATGATAAAATCTGTATTGATCTTTATACCAACCAATCAATATTTCTCTACTACGTTCCAGGACGCTCCCAGAGTCCCCCCCAGACTCCAGCTCGGAGCCGTACTCCCCTCAGCAGGTCAATGGTAAGTCCAGCTCTGAGCCATACTCCCCTCAGCAGGTCAATGGTAAGTCCAGCTCTGAGCCGTACTCCCCTCAGCAGGTCAATGGTAAGTCCAGCTCTGAGCCGTACTCCTGTCAGCAGGTCAATGGTAAGTCCAGCTCTGAGCCGTACTCCCGTCAGCAGGTCAATGGTAAGTCCAGCTCTGAGCCGTACTCCCCTCAGCAGGTCAATGGTAAGTCCAGCTCTGAGCCATACTCCCCTCAGCAGGTCAATGGTAAGTCCAGCTCTGAGCCGTACTCCCCTCAGCAGGTCAATGGTAAGTCCAGCTCTGAGCCGTACTCCCCTCAGCAGGTCAATGGTAAGTCCAGCTCTGAGCCGTACTCCCCTCAGTAGGTCAATGGTAAGTCCAGCTCTGAGCCATACTCCCCTCAGCAGGTCAATGGTAAGTCCAGCTTTGAGCCATACTCCCCTCAGCAGATCAATGGTAAGTCCAGCTCTGAGCCATACTCCCCTCAGCAGGTCAATGGTAAGTCCAGCTCTGAGCCGTACTCCCCTCAGTAGGTCAATGGTAAGTCCAGCTCTGAGCCGTACTCCCCTCAGTAGGTCAATGGTAAGTCCAGCTTTGAGCCATACTCCCCTCAGCAGATCAATGGTAAGTCCAGCTCTGAGCCATACTCCCCTCAGCAGGTCAATGGTAAGTCCAGCTCTGAGCCATACTCCCCTCAGCAGGTCAATGGTAAGTCCAGCTCTGAGCCATACTCACCTCAGCAGGTCAATGGTAAGTCCAGCTCTGAGCCATACTCACCTCAGCAGGTCAATGGTAAGTCCAGCTCTGAGCCATACTCACCTCAGCAGGTCAATGGTAAATCTGAGCCCTCTTTTCCCTTGACTCTCTCCTGCTTCTTCCTGCCTCTCTCAATTAAGAACAGTTTATGTTGTGGTTGTGAAGGAGAGTGAATTGAGGACTTGAAGGTATAGAATAACAAAGGAAAGGCTGGGGCTGATGGACTAGAGGATATGGTGTTGATGGACTAGAGGATACGCTGTTGATGGACTAGAGGATATGGTGTTGATGGACTAGAGGATATGGTGTTGATGGACTAGAGGATACAGTGTTGATAGACTAGAGGATATGGTGTTGGGGTTGATAGACTAGAGGATATGGTGTTGGGGTTGATAGACTAAAGGATACGGTGTTGATGGACTAGAGGATATGGTGTTGGGGTTGATGGACTAGAGGATATGGTGTTGATGGACTAGAGGATATGGTGTTGGGGTTGATGGACTAGAGGATATGGTGTTGATGGACTAAAGGATATGGTGTTGGGGTTGATGGACTAGAGGATATGGTGTTGGGGTTGATAGACTAAAGGATATGGTGTTGATGGACTAGAGGATACGGTGTTGATGGACTAGAGGATATGGTGTTGATGGACTAGAGGATATGGTGTTGATGGACTAAAGGATATGGTGTTGGGGTTGATGGAGTAGAGGATATGGGGTTGATGGAGTAAAGGATACGGTGTTGATGGACTAGAGGATACGGTGTTGATGGACTAGAGGATATGGTGTTGGGGTTGATGGACTAGAGGATATGGTGTTGGGGTTGATGGACTAGAGGATATGGTGTTGGGGTTGATGGACTAGAGGATATGGTGTTGGGGTTGATGGACTAAAGGATATGGTGTTGGGGTTGATGGACTAGAGGATATGGTGTTGATGGACTAAAGGATATGGTGTTGGGGTTGATGGACTAGAGGATATGGTGTTGATGGACTAGAGGATATGGGGTTGATGGACTAAAGGATACGGTGTTGATGGACTAGAGGATACGGTGTTGATGGACTAGAGGATACGGTGTTGATGGACTAGAGGATATGGTGTTGATGGACTAGAGGATACGGTGTTGGGGTTGATGGACTAGAGGATATGGTGTTGGGGTTGATGGACTAGAGGATATGGTGTTGATGGACTAGAGGATACGGTGTTGATGGACTAGAGGATACGGTGTTGATGGACTAGAGGATACAGTGTTGGGGTTGATGGACTAGAGGATATGGTGTTGGGGTTGATGGACTAGAGGATATGGTGTTGGGGTTGATGGACTAGAGGATATGGTGTTGGGGTTGATGGACTAGAGGATATGGTGTTGGGGTTGATGGACTAGAGGATATGGTGTTGGGGTTGATGGACTAAAGGATATGGTGTTGGGGTTGATGGAGTAAATGATACGGTGTTGGGGTTGATGGACTAAAGGATATGGTGTTGGGGTTGATGGACTAGAGGATATGGTGTTGGGGTTGATGGACTAAAGGATATGGTGTTGGGGTTGATGGACTAGAGGATATGGTGTTGGGGTTGATGGAGTAAAGGATATGGTGTTGGGGTTGATGGACTAGAGGATATGGTGTTGGGGTTGATGGACTAAAGGATATGGTGTTGATGGACTAAAGGATACTGTGTTGATGGACTAAAGGATATGGTGTTGGGGTTGATGGAGTAAAGGATACGGTGTTGGGGTTGATGGAGTAAAGGATACGGTGTTGATGGACTAGAGGATATGGTGTTGATGGACTAAAGGATATGGTGTTGGGGTTGATGGACTAAAGGATACGGTGTTGATGGACTAGAGGATACGGTGTTGGGGTTGATGGACAAAAGGATATGGTGTTGATGGACAAAAGGATATGGGGTTGATGGACTAAAGGATATGGTGTTGATGGACTAGAGGATACGGTGTTGGGGTTGATGGACTAAAGGATATGGTATTGGGGTAGATGGACTAAAGGATACGGTGTTGATGGACTAAAGGATACTGTGTTGATGGACTAGAGGATATGATGTTGATGGACTAGAGGATATGGTGTTGATGGACTAAAGGATATGGTGTTGATGGACTAGAGGATACGGTGTTGGGGTTGATGGACTAAAGGATATGGTATTGGGGTAGATGGACTAAAGGATACGGTGTTGATGGACTAGAGGATATGGTGTTGATGGACTAAAGGATACGGTGTTGATGGACTAGAGGATATGGTGTTGATGGACTAGAGGATACGGTGTTGATGGACTAGAGGATATGGTGTTGATGGACTAGAGGATACGGTGTTGGGGTTGATGGACTAGAGGATATGGTGTTGATGGACTAGAGGATACGGTGTTGATGGACTAGAGGATACGGTGTTGATGGACTAGAGGATACAGTGTTGGGGTTGATGGACTAGAGGATATGTTGTTGGGGTTGATGGACTAGAGGATATGGTGTTGGGGTTGATGGACTAAAGGATATGGTGTTGGGGTTGATGGAGTAAAGGATACGGTGTTGGGGTTGATGGACTAAAGGATATGGTGTTGGGGTTGATGGACTAGAGGATATGGTGTTGGGGTTGATGGACTAGAGGATACGGTGTTGGGGTTGATGGAGTAAAGGATATGGTGTTGATGGACTAGAGGATATGGTGTTGGGATTGATGGAGTAAAGGATATGGTGTTGGGGTTGATGGACTAGAGGATATGGTGTTGGGGTTGATGGACTAAAGGATATGGGGTTGGGGTTGATGGACTAAAGGATATGGTGTTGGGGTTGATGGAGTAAAGGATACGGTGTTGGGGTTGATGGAGTAAAGGATACGGTGTTGATGGACTAGAGGATATGGTGTTGATGGACTAAAGGATATGGTGTTGGGGTTGATGGACTAAAGGATACGGTGTTGATGGAGTAGAGGATACGGTGTTGGGGTTGATGGACAAAAGGATATGGTGTTGATGGACAAAAGGATATGGGGTTGATGGACTAGAGGATACGGTGTTGGGTATGCTGGACTAAAGGATATGGTATTGGGGTAGATGGACTAAAGGATACGGTGTTGATGGACTAAATGATACAGTGTTGATGGACTAGAGGATATGATGTTGATGGACTAGAGGATATGGTGTTGATGGACTAAAGGATATGGTGTTGATGGACTAGAGTATACGGTGTTGGGGTTGATGGACTAAAGGATATGGTATTGGGGTAGATGGACTAAAGGATACGGTGTTGATGGACTAGAGGATATGGTGTTGATGGACTAAAGGATACGGTGTTGATGGACTAGAGGATACGGTGTTGATGGACTAGAGGATACGGTGTTGGGGTTGATGGACAAAAGGATATGGTGTTGATGGACAAAAGGATATGGTGTTGATGGACTAAAGGATATGGTGTTGATGGACTAAAGGATATGGTGTTGATGGACTAAAGGATATGGTGTTGATGGACAAAAGGATATGGGGTTGATGGACTAAAGGATATGGTGTTGATGGACTAGAGGATACGGTGTTGGGGTTGATGGACTAAAGGATATGGTATTGGGGTAGATGGACTAAAGGATATGGGGTAGATGGACTAGAGGATACGGTGTTGGGGTTGATGGACTAAAGGATATGGTATTGGGGTTGATGGACTAAAGGATATGGTGTTGATGGACTAATGGATACGGTGTTGATGGTCTAAAGGATATGGTGTTGATGGACTAGAGGATATGGTGTTGATGGACTAGAGGATATGGTGTTGATGGACTAGAGGATATGGTGTTGATCGACTAGAGGATATGGTGTTGATGGACTAAAGGATATGGTGTTGATGGACTAGAGAATATGGTGTTGATGGACTAGAGGATATGGTGTTGATGGACTAGAGGATATGGTGTTGATGGACTAGAGGATATGGTGTTGATGGACTAAAGGATATGGTGTTGATGGACTAGAGGATACGGTGTTGGGGTTGATGGACTAAAGGATACGGAGTCCTCAATTAGAGTAGATATGAAGAGAGAGTGAAAGATGAGAGAGAGAGATAAGAAAAGAGTTAGTCAGGGAAAGGGGTTGGGTATTCAAGAAATGGTTGAGGACAATGAGGAGGAGGATAAGTAGGCAGAAATGTGGAAGGGGAGGACTATGATGTGTCAGCTCAGTGGTAAAGGACTATGATTGGTCAGCTCAGTGGTAAAGGACTATGATGTGTCAGCTCAGTGGTAAAGGACTATGATTGGTCAGCTCAGTGGTAAAGGACTATGATTGGTCAGCTCAGTGGTAAAGGACTATGATTGGTCAGCTCAGTGGTAAAGGACTATGATGTGTCAGCTCAGTGGTAAAGGACTATGATTGGTCAGCTCAGTGGTAAAGGACTATGATAGGTCAGCTCAGTGGTAAAGGACTATGATGTGTCAGCTCAGTGCTCCCGCTACCGTCTCTTACGACGGAAAATAACTTCTGGATAGCAGAACAGCGATTACTCACCTCGAACTGGACAGATATTTTTTCTCCAATGAGTCTGATGCGAAGGATATGCTGTTTCTCCAGGACCAGGCTGAAAGTCAAGGTAATTGAGGAGGATACAATGCATTTGGAAAATATTCAGAGCCCTTGACTTTTTCCACATTTTGTTATGTTACAGCCTTATTCTAAAATTAATTAAAAACAACAACAACAAAAATCCTCATCAATCTACACACAATACCCCATATTGTAGCAAATGTATAAAAAAAAAAATATATATATATATATATTTACATAAGAATTCAGATCCTTTACTGTGAGACTCGAAATTGATCTCAGGTGCATCCTGTTTCCATTCATCATTCATGAGATGTTTCTACAACTTGATTGGAGTCCACCTGTGGTAAATTCAATTGATTGGACATTATTTGGAAATGCACACACCTGTCTATGTAAGGTCCCACAGTTGACAGTGCATGTCAGAGCAAACAACAAGCCATAAGGTTGAAGGAATTATCCGTAGAGGTCCAAGACAGGATTATGTTCGAGGCACAGATCTGGGGAAGTGTACCAAAAAATGTCTGCAGCATTGAAGGTCCCCAAGAACACAGTGGCCTCCATCATTCTTAAATGGAAGAAGAGCAATCTGGGGAGAAGGGCCTTGGTCAGGGAGGTGACCAAGAACCCGATGGACACTCTGACAGAGCTCCAGAGATCCTCTGTGGAGATGGAATCACCAATCATGTCTTTATGGTAGAGTGGCCACACAGAAGCCACTCCTCTGTACAAGGCATATGACAGCCAAAAGGAAACTAAAGACTCAGAAACAAGATTCTCTGGTCTGATGAAACCAAGATTGAACACTTTGGCCTAAATGCCAAGCATCACGTCTGGAAGAAACATGGCACCATCCCTACGGTGAAGCATGGGGGTGGCAGCATCATGCTGTGGGGATGTTTTTCAGTGGCAGGGAAAGGTGAACGGAGCAAAGTACAGAGAGATCCTTGATGAAAACCTGCTCCGCTCCAGAGTTCTCAGGACCCTATGCACAGAACCAAGTAAATGCAGAAGTGGATTCAGGACAAGTCTCTGAATGTCCTTGAGTGACCCAGCCAGAGCCCGGACTTGAACCTGATCGGATATCTCTGAAGAAAACTGAAAAAAGCTGTGCAGTGCGATGCTCCCCATCCAACCTGACAAAGCTTGAGAGGATCTACTGGGAAAGAATGGGAGAAACTCCCCAAATACAGGTGTGCCAAGCTTGTAGCATCATACTCAAGAAGATTTGAGGCTGTTGTTGCTGCCAAAGCAGCTTCAACAATGTACTGAGTAAAGGGTCTGAATATGTAAATATGATATTTATGTTTTTTTATTTGTAATACATTTGCAAAAAATATAAACTTGTTTTTGTTTTGTCATTATAGGGTATTGTGTGTAGATTTATGAAGGAAAAACACAATTGAATCCATTTTAGATGAAGGCTGTAACCTAACAAAATGTGGAAAAGGTCAAGGGGTCTGAATACTTTCGAAATGCACTGTGTCGACAACATTGACCCCACAGTGACCGTACGTACATAACCCAACCAGAAGCCATGGATTACAGGCAACATTCGCAATGAGCTCAAGGCTAGAGCTGCCACTTTCAAGGAGCGGGATACTAATCCAGACACGTATAAGAAATCCTGCTATGACCTCTAACCCTAACCATCAAACAGGCAAAGCATCAACACAGGACTAAGATTGAATCGTACTACACCGGATCTGATGCTCGTCGGATGTGGCAGGACTTGAAAACTATTACGTTCTACAAAGGGAAACCCAGCCGCGAGCTGCATAGTGACGCGAGCCTACCAGATGAGCTAAATGCCTTTTATGCTCGCTTCGAGGCAAACAACACTGAATGTATGAGAGCACCAGCTGTTCTGGACGATGTGTGCAAGACCATTAAAACGGTTAACATTCACAAGGCCACGGGGCCAGACGGATTACCAGGACATGTACTGTGAGCATGGGCGGACAAACTGGTAAGAGTCTTCACTGACATTTTCAACCTCTCCCTGACAGAGTCTGTAATGCCTACATGTTTCAAGCAGACCACCATTGTCCTTGTGCCCAAGAAAACGAAGGTAACCTGCCTAAATGACTACCGCCCTGTAGTTCTCACGTCTGTAGCCATGAAGTGCTTTGAAAGGCTGGTAATGGCTCACATCATCAACGTCATCCCGGAAACCCTAGACCCACTCAAATTCGCATACCGCCCCAACAGATCCACAGATGATTGCAGTCACTATTGCACTCCACACTGCCCTTTCCCACCTGGACAAAAGGAACACCTATGTGAGAATGCTGTTCATTGACAACAGCTCAATGTTCGACACCATAGTGCCCACGAAGTTCATCACAAAGCCAAGGACCCTGGGACTAAACGCCTCCCTCCGCAACTGGATCCTAGACTTCCTGACGAGCCGCCTCCTGGTGGTTCAGGGTAGCCTAGTGGTTAGAGCGTTGAACTAGTAACCGGAAGGTTGCAAGTTCAAATCCCTGAGCTGACAAGGTCCAAATCTGTTGTTCTACCCCTGAACAGACAGATAACCCACTGTTCCTAGGCCGTCATTGAAAATAAGAATTTGTTCTTAACTGACTTGCCTAGTTAAATAAAGGTAAAATAAAATAAAATTAATAAATAAATAAAATTACAAATTAAAAAATAACAACACATCTGCCATGCTGATCCTCAACACGGGGGCCCCTCAGGGGTGCATGCTCTGTCCCCTCTTCCCTTTTCATCCATGACTGCGTGGCCAAGCACGACTCCAACACCATCATTAAGTTTAGGCAGTGGTAGGCCTGATCACAGACAACGATGAGACAGCCTATAGGGAGGAGGTCAGAGACCTGGCAGTGTGTTTCCAGGACAACAACCTCTCCTTCAACGTGATCAGGACAAAGGAGATGATTGTGGACTACAGGAGGAGGACCGAGTTCTACAAAATTCCACAGTAAATACTACATGGTCGACTACTACAGTGTTGTATTGTAAACTGTAGTATTTTTGCATGTAGGCTGTTAAATACCTGATGGAACTCTGAAATATTCACATAATAGCTGGATTACCTACAGTATATTTCTCACTGAAATTATATGTATCTTTCTGCATTCCAATGCAAGTTGTAGAAGGCAACACAAGTAGTCTACAAGTGTCAACACAACGTTCTTACGTCCTGCCCCTCACACACACCCGTGTTGGTCTTTCCCATCAGTGAGAAGGTGTGGAAGGTCTTATCTGATTGGCAGACCTCCAGGAAGGAACAATGGAAAGTACCATTAGCCTAAGGTGGAGGGAACCTGGCCTGATTACCAATGAGATGAGACAGAATTAAAATGATAGCACTGTATTTCTGTATTGGATATACACAGGGCCTTCAGATTGTATTCACACCCTTTTCACTTTTTCCACATTTTGTTACATTTAGATTTAGATTTATGTTTTTAGAAATGTTTACAACTTAATAAAAAAAAGTAAAAGCTGAAATTTCAATAAGTATTTAACTCCTTTGTTGTGTTTGTTATGGCAACCCTAAATATGTTCAGGAGTAAAAAGTGGACTGTGTGCAATAACAGTGTTAACCAGATGTTTGAATGACTGCCTCATCTCTGTACCCTACACAATTATCTGTAAGGTCCCTCAGTCGAGCAGTGAATTTTATACAGAGATTCAACCACAAAGACCAGGGAGGTTTTCCAATGCTTCACAAAGAAGGTCACCTATTGGTAAAAAAATCATGACTTAGAATATGTGGACAACTATAAATACCTAGTTGTCTGGTTAGACTGCAAACTCTCCTTCCAGACTCATATTGAACATCTCCAATCCAAAATTAAATCTAGAATCTGCTTCCTGTTTCGCAACAAAGCCTCCGTCACACACGCCGCCAAACTTAACCTCGTAAAACTGACAATCCTACCGATCCTCGACAATGTCATTTACAAAATAGCCTCCAACACTCTACTCAGCAAACTGGATGAAGTCTATCACAGTGCCATCCGTTTTGTCACCAAAGCCCCATCAGCCACCCACCACTGTGACCTGTATGCTCTCGTCGGCTGGCCCTCGCTACATATTCATCGCCAGACCCACTGGCTCCAGGTCATCTATAAGTATTTGCTAGGTAAAACTCCGCCTTATCTCAGCTCACTGGTCACCATAACAACACCCACCCGTAGCACGCAGGTGTATTTCACTGGTCATCCCCAAAGCCAACACTTCCTTTGGCTGCCTTTCCTTACAGTTCTCTGCTGCCAATGACTGGAACGAATTGCAAAAATTGCTGAAGTTGGAGACTTATATCTCCCTCACTAAATTTAAGCATCTGCTATCTGAGCAGCTTACCGATCACTGCAGCTGTACATAGTCCATCTGTAAATAGCCCATCTGTAAATAGCCCATCTGTAAATAGCCCATCTGTAAATAGCCCATCTGTAAATAGCCCATCTGTAAATAGTCCATCTGTAAATAGTCCATCTGTAAATAGCCCATCTGTAAATAGCCCATCTGTAAATAGCCCATCTGTAAATAGCCCATCTGTAAATAGCCCATCTGTAAATAGCCCATCTGTAAATAGCCCATCTGTAAATAGTCCATCTGTAAATAGCCCATCTGTAAATAGCCCATCTGTAAATAGCCCATCTGTAAATAGCCCATCTGTAAATAGGCCATCTGTAAATAGCCCATCTGTAAATAGCCCATCTGTAAATTGCCCATCTGTAAATAGTCCATCTGTAAATAGCCCATCTGTAAATAGCCCATCTGTAAATAGCCCATCTGTAAATAGCCCATCTGTAAATAGTCCATCTGTAAATAGCCCATCTGTAAATAGCCCATCTGTAAATAGTCCATCTGTAAATAACCCATCTGTAAATAGCCCATCTGTAAATAGCCCATCTGTAAATAGCCCATCTGTAAATAGCCCACCTGTAAATAGCCCAAATATCCCATCTGTAAATAGTCCATCTGTAAATAGCCCATCTGTAAATAGCCCATCTGTAAATAGCCCATCTGTAAATAGCCCATCTGTAAATAGCCCATCTGTAAATAGCCCATCTGTAAATAGCCCATCCTTAAATAGCCCATCTGTAAATATCCCATCTGTAAATAACCCATCTGTAAATAGCCCATCTGTAAATAGCCCATCTGTAAATATCCCATCTGTAAATAGCCCATCTGTACATAGCCCATCTGTAAATAGCCCATCTGTAAATAGCCCATCCAACTACCTACCTGATCCTCATTTTGTTTTATTTACTTTTCTGCTCTTTTGCACACCAGTATTTCCAGTATCTCTACTTGCTCATCTATCACTCCAGTATTTCTACTTGCACATCATCATCTGCACATCTATCACTCCAGTGTTAATCTGCTAAATAATATTATTTATAAAAACATTCCAAAACATGCATCTAAAGTAATACTGCAAAAAATGTGGCAAAGAAATTAACATTATGTCCCTTACAAATTGTTATGTTTGGGACAAATCCAACACAACACATACTGAGTACTACACTTGATGTTTTCAAACATGGTGGTGGCTGCATCATGTTATGAGTATGCTTGTCATCGGCAAGGACTAAGGAGTTTTTTAGGATAAAAATAAACGGAATGGAGCTAAGCACAGCAAAAATCCTAGAGATAACCTGGTTCAGTCTGCTTTCCAACAGACACTGGGGGACAAATTCACCTTTCAGCAGGATAATAACCTAAAACACAAGGCCAAATATACGCTGGAGTTGCTTACCAAGACAACACTGAATATTCTTGAGTGGCCTAGTTATAGTTTTGACTTAAAATCAGCTTTAAAATCTATGGCAAGACTAGAAAATAGTTATCTAGCAATGATCAACAACCAACTTGACAGAGCTTGAATATTGTGCAAATATTGTACAATCCAAGTGTGCAAGGATCATAGAGACTTATCCAGAAAGACTCACAGCTGTAATTGCTGTCAAATATGATTCTAACATGTACAGTATTGACTCAGGGGTCAGATAGGTGAGAAAAAAAATGTATTTTATCGATTTTGAATTCAGGCTGTAACACAACATGTGGATTAAGTCAAAGGGTTTGAAAACGTTCAGATTGCACTGTATCTTAATGGATGGGAGGGTCACACTCACAGCTATTACAATACTGTGTCATCTGAGGGTTTTCCTGGTAAAAGATTGTATGGGAACCTGGCACAGATTATCAATAGGTGCATTCAAAAACACCAAATACACTGGACAAAGAACGCTGGTTTGACCCTGTGTCTGTCTTCAATGTATTTGGGTCAAGTTATCAGACTCAGTGATAACCAGGACTAGGAACTTATATTGTATATACACATAGATATTTATGGACGGTGCCTTCGTCCATCCAGACCCCTTGACTTTTTCCACATTTTGTTACGTCACAGCCTTAAAATGGAATACTTTGTCTTTTTTTCCTCATCAATCTAAACACAATACCCCATAATGACAAAGCAAAGCACAGGTTTTCAGAATTTTCTAACAGGTCGTTGTCCTGTTAGAACGTGAACCTTCGCCCCAGTCTGAGGTCCTGAATGCTCTGGAGCAGGTTTTCATCAATGATCTCTAAGTACTTTGCTAAGTTCATCATTGCCTCGATCCTGACTAGTCTCCCAGTCCCTGCTGCTGAAAAACATCCCACAGCATGATGTTGCCACCACCATGCTTCAACGTAGGGATGATGTCACTAGGCATTCAGGCCAAGGAGTTAAATCTTGTTTCTCATAGTCAGTGTCCTTTAGGTGCCTTTTGGCAAACTCCAAGCGGGCTGTCATGAGCCTTTTACTTAGGAGTGGCTTCCGTCTGGTCACTCTACCATAAAGACATGATTGGTGGAGTGCTGAAGAGATGGTTGTCCTTCTGGAAGGTTCTCCCATCTCCACAGAGGAACCATCAGGTTCTTGGTCACCTCCCTGACCAAGGCCCTTCTCCCACGATTGCTCAGTTTGTCCGGGCGTCCAGCTCTAGGAAAAGTCTTGGTGGTTCCAAACGTCTTCCATTTAAGAATGATGGAGGCCACTCTGTTCTTGGGGACCTTCAATGCTGTAGAAATGTTTTGGTACCCTTCCCCAGATTTGTGCCTTGACACAATCCTGTCTCGACGCTCTACGGACAATTCCTACGACCTCATGGCTTGGTTTTTGCTCTGACATGCCCTGTCAACTGTGGGAACTTATATAGACAGGCGTGCGCCTTTCCAAATCATGTCCATTCAATTGAATTAAAAAACATCTCAAGGATGATCAATGGAAACAGGATGCACCTGAGCTCAAGTTCGAGTCTCATCGCAAAGGATCTGAATACTTATATAATAATGTCAAAAAGTCTAAAAGCCTATTTTCTCTTTGTCTTTATGGAGTATCGTGTGTATAGTAGTCCATTTTAGAATAAGGCCATAACGTAACAAAATGTAGGAAAAGTCAAGGTGCCTGAATACGTTCCAAAGGCACAGCGGTCTAAGGCACAGCGGTCTAAGGCACAGCGGTCTAAGGCACAGCGGTCTAAGGCACAGCGGTCTAAGGCACAGCGGTCAAAGGCACAGCGGTCAAAGGCACAGCGGTCTAAGGCACAGCGGTCTAAGGCACAGCGGTCTAAGGCACATCGGTCTAAGGCACAGCGGTCTAAGGCACAGCGGTCTAAGGCACAGCGGTCTAAGGCACAGCGGTCTAAGGCACAGCGGTCTAAGGCACAGCGGTCTAAGGCACAGCGGTCTAAGGCACAGCGGTCTAAGGCACAGCGGTCTAAGGCACAGCGGTCAAATGCACAGCGGTCTAAGGCACAGCGGTCTAAGGCACAGCGGTCTAAGGCACAGCGGTCTAAGGCACAGCGGTCTAAGGCACAGCGGTCTAAGGCACAGCGGTCTAAGGCACAGCGGTCTAAGGCACAGCGGTCTAGCAGTAAGGCACTGTATCATCAGATGATACAGTATGATGATCAGAACAGGCAGAACTTGATAATACTGCATAAAAATGTCTTCCTCCCTGCCTTTCTCCCCATCTTCCTCCCTGTCTTCCTCCCTGTCTTCCTCCTTGTCTTCCTGTCCTTCTCCCTGTCTTCCTCCCTGTCTTCCTTCCTGTCTTTCTTCCTGTCTTCCAGACACTCACATGCTGAGGACCATGACACCAGAGAACATGTGTCACATGACCTCGCCGCCACTCCCCCCGCACGGCCATGGCTATCCAAACATGCACCGGGACATGTACCTAAAGCCTGAGCCAATGATCTCGCAGTACCCCATTGGTCCCACCTCCAGTGGGAGTTGTCAGGACCTGCAACAGAGCCAGATGCTGCATCAACTATTGCAACACCCACAACAGGGACAAGAGTGAGTGATCAATCAACAAATGAACCAATCAATCAACCAAACAATTAATGAATTGTAAACTTCTGCGGTTGTGAAGGGGAGGAGGAAGAAGATAATGGGATAATGTACAGACTGTTGAAACTGTAGATAATGTGATCCTGTAGATACTGACATACTGTAGATACTGAGGTACTATAGATCATGTAAATACTGAGATACTGTAGATACTATAGAGAATGTAGACCCTAGAAAATGTCAATATTTTTTGTAGATACTGTAGATAAAGTAGATACTGTGGATGAGATACTGAAATATTATAGATAATGTAGATACGGAGATACTGTAAATACTATAGATACTGTAGATACGGAGATACTGTACATGCTGAGATACTGTAGATACTGTAGATACTGTAGATACTATAGATACTGTAGATACTATAGATACTGTAGATACTATAGATACTGTAGATACTGTAGATACTATAGATACTGTAGATACTATAGATACTATAGATACTGTAGATACTGTAGATACTATAGATACTATAGATACTATAGATACTGTAGATACTGTAGATACTGTAGATACTATAGATACTGTAGATACTATAGATACTGTAGATACTGTAGATACTGTAGATACTATAGATACTATAGATACTATAGATACTGTAGATACTGTAGATACGATAGATACTGTAGATACTATAGATACTGTAGATACTGTAGATACTGTAGATACTATAGATACTGTAGATACTGTAGATACTATAGATACTATAGATACTGTAGATACTATAGATACTGTAGATACTATAGATACTGTAGATACTATAGATACTATAGATACTGAGATACTATAGATACTGTAGATACTGTAGATACTGTAGATACTATAGATACTGTAGATACTGTAGATACTGTAGATACTATAGTACTGTAGATACTATAGATACTGTAGATACTATAGATACTGTAGATACTATAGATACTGTAGATAATATAGATATAGATACTGTAGATAATATAGATACTGTAGATAATATAGATACTGTAGATACTATAGATACTGTAGATACTATAGATACTGTAGATAATATAGATACTGTAGATAATATAGATACTGTAGATAATATAGATACTGTAGATACTGAGATACTGTAGATACTGTAGATACTATAGATACTGTAGATACTATAGATACTGTAGATACTGTAGATACTGTAGATACTATAGATACTGTAGATACTGTAGATACTATAGATACTGTAGATACTGTAGATACTGTAGATACTGTAGATACTGAGATACTGAGATACTATAGATACTGTAGATACTGTAGATACTGTAGATACTATAGATACTGTAGATACTATAGATACTATAGATACTGTAGATACTGTAGATACTGTAGATACTATAGATACTGTAGATACTATAGATACTGTAGATACTGTAGATACTATAGATACTGTAGATACTGAGATACTGTAGATACTGAGATACTGTAGATACTATAGATACTGTAGATACTATAGATACTGTAGATACTGTAGATACTGAGATACTGTAGATACTGTAGATACTATAGATACTATAGATACTGTAGATACTGTAGATACTGAGATACTGTAGATACTGTAGATACTATAGATACTGAGATACTGTAGATACTGTAGATACTATAGATACTGTAGATACTGTAGATACTGTAGATACTATAGATACTATAGATACTGTAGATACTGTAGATACTGAGATACTGTAGATACTGTAGATACTATAGATACTGAGATACTATAGATACTGTAGATACTATAGATACTGTAGATACTATAGATACTGTAGATACTGTAGATACTGTAGATACTGAGATACTGTAGATACTGTAGATACTATAGATACTGTAGATACTATAGATACTGTAGATAATATAGATACTGTAGATACTGTAGATACTATAGATACTGTAGATACTGTAGATACTATAGATACTGTAGATACTATAGATACTGTAGACACTGTAGATACTATAGATACTGTAGATACTGTAGATACTATAGATACTGTAGATACTATAGATACTGTAGATACTGTAGATACTATAGATACTGTAGATACTATAGATACTGTAGATACTGTAGATACTGTAGATACTGAGATACTGTAGATACTGAGATACTGTAGATACTATAGATACTGTAGATACTGTAGATACTGAGATACTGTAGATACTATAGATACTGTAGATACTGAGATACTGTAGATACTATAGATAATATAGATACTGTAGATACTGTAGATACTATAGATAATATAGATACTGTAGATACTGTAGATACTGAGATACTGTAGATACTATAGATACTGTAGATACTGTAGATACTGTAGATACTGTAGATACTATAGATACTGTAGATACTATAGATACTGTAGATACTGTAGATACTGAGATACTGTAGATACTGTAGATACTGAGATACTGTAGATACTATAGATACTGTAGATACTGTAGATACTGTAGATACTGTAGATACTGTAGATACTGTAGATACTGTAGATACTGAGATACTGAGATACTATAGATACTGTAGATACTGTAGATACTGTAGATACTGTAGATACTATAGATACTGTAGATACTGTAGATACTATAGATACTGTAGATACTATAGATACTGTAGATACTATAGATACTGTAGATACTGTAGATACTGTAGATACTGAGATACTGAGATACTGTAGATACTGAGATACTGTAGATACTATAGATACTGTAGATACTATAGATACTGTAGATACTGTAGATACTGTAGATACTGAGATACTGTAGATACTATAGATACTATAGATACTGTAGATACTGTAGATACTGAGATACTGTAGATACTATAGATACTGAGATACTGTAGATACTGTAGATACTATAGATACTGTAGATACTGTAGATACTATAGATACTATAGATACTGTAGATACTGTAGATACTGAGATACTGTAGATACTGTAGATACTATAGATACTGAGATACTGTAGATACTGTAGATACTGTAGATACTGTAGATACTATAGATACTGTAGATACTATAGATACTGTAGATACTGTAGATACTGAGATACTGTAGATACTGTAGATACTATAGATACTGTAGATACTATAGATACTGTAGATAATATAGATACTGTAGATACTATAGATACTGTAGATACTGTAGATACTATAGATACTGTAGATACTATAGATACTGTAGATACTGTAGATACTATAGATACTGTAGATAATATAGATACTGTAGATACTGTAGATACTATAGATACTGTAGATACTGTAGATACTATAGATACTGTAGACACTGTAGATACTATAGATACTGTAGATACTGTAGATACTATAGATACTGTAGATACTATAGATACTGTAGATACTGTAGATACTATAGATACTGTAGATACTATAGATACTGTAGATACTGTAGATACTGTAGATACTGTAGATACTGAGATACTGTAGATACTATAGATACTGTAGATACTGTAGATACTGAGATACTGTAGATACTATAGATACTGAGATACTGTAGATACTATAGATACTGAGATACTGTAGATACTGTAGATACTGTAGATACTGTAGATACTATAGATACTGTAGATACTATAGATACTGTAGATACTGTAGATACTGAGATACTGTAGATACTGTAGATACTATAGATACTGTAGATACTATAGATACTGTAGATAATATAGATACTGTAGATACTATAGATACTGTAGATACTGTAGATACTATAGATACTGTAGATACTATAGATACTGTAGATACTGTAGATACTATAGATACTGTAGATAATATAGATACTGTAGATACTGTAGATACTATAGATACTGTAGATACTGTAGATACTATAGATACTGTAGACACTGTAGATACTATAGATACTGTAGATACTGTAGATACTATAGATACTGTAGATACTATAGATACTGTAGATACTGTAGATACTATAGATACTGTAGATACTATAGATACTGTAGATACTGTAGATACTGTAGATACTGAGATACTGTAGATACTGTAGATACTGAGATACTGTAGATACTATAGATACTGTAGATACTGTAGATACTGAGATACTGTAGATACTATAGATACTGTAGATACTGTAGATACTGAGATACTGTAGATACTATAGATAATATAGATACTGTAGATACTGTAGATACTGTAGATACTATAGATACTGTAGATACTATAGATACTGTAGATACTGTAGATACTGAGATACTGTAGATACTGTAGATACTGAGATACTGTAGATACTATAGATACTGTAGATACTGTAGATACTGTAGATACTGTAGATACTATAGATACTGTAGATACTGTAGATACTGTAGATACTGAGATACTGAGATACTATAGATACTGTAGATACTGTAGATACTGTAGATACTGTAGATACTATAGATACTGTAGATACTGTAGATACTATAGATACTGTAGATACTATAGATACTGTAGATACTGTAGATACTATAGATACTGTAGATACTGTAGATACTGTAGATACTGAGATACTGAGATACTGTAGATACTGAGATACTGTAGATACTATAGATACTGTAGATACTATAGATACTGTAGATACTGTAGATACTGAGATACTGTAGATACTGTAGATACTATAGATACTATAGATACTGTAGATACTGTAGATACTGAGATACTGTAGATACTGTAGATACTATAGATACTGAGATACTGTAGATACTGTAGATACTATAGATACTGTAGATACTGTAGATACTGTAGATACTATAGATACTATAGATACTGTAGATACTGTAGATACTGAGATACTGTAGATACTGTAGATACTATAGATACTGAGATACTGTAGATACTGTAGATACTATAGATACTGTAGATACTATAGATACTGTAGATACTGTAGATACTGAGATACTGTAGATACTGTAGATACTATAGATACTGTAGATACTATAGACACTGTAGATAATATAGATACTGTAGATACTATAGATACTGTAGATACTATAGATACTGTAGATACTGTAGATACTGTAGATACTGAGATACTGTAGATACTGTAGATACTATAGATACTGTAGATACTATAGATACTGTAGATAATATAGATACTGTAGATACTATAGATACTGTAGATACTATAGATACTGTAGATACTGTAGATACTATAGATACTGTAGATAATATAGATACTGTAGATACTGTAGATACTGTAGATACTGTAGATACTGAGATACTGTAGATACTGAGATACTGTAGATACTATAGATACTGTAGATACTGAGATACTGTAGATACTATAGATAATATAGATACTGTAGATACTATAGATACTGTAGATACTGTAGATACTGAGATACTGTAGATACTATAGATAATATAGATACTGTAGATACTGTAGATACTGAGATACTGTAGATACTGTAGATACTGAGATACTGTAGATACTGTAGATACTGAGATACTGTAGATACTATAGATACTGTAGATACTGAGATACTGTAGATACTATAGATAATATAGATACTGTAGATACTGTAGATACTGTAGATACTGAGATACTGTAGATACTGTAGATACTGAGATACTGTAGATACTATAGATACTGTAGATACTGTAGATACTGAGATACTGTAGATACTATAGATACTGAGATACTGTAGATACTATAGATAATATAGATACTGTAGATACTATAGATACTGAGATACTGTAGATACTGAGATACTGTAGATACCATAGATAATGTAGATACTGTAGATACTGTAGATACCATAGATAATGTAGATACTGTAGATACTGTAGATACTGTAGATACTATAGATAATATAGATACTGTAGATACTGAGATACTGTAGATACTATAGATACTGTAGATACTGTAGATACTGTAGATACTATAGATAATATAGATACTGTAGATACTGTAGATACTGTAGATACTATAGATAATATAGATACTGTAGATAATATAGATACTGTAGATACTGTAGATACTGAGATACTGTAGATACTATAGATAATATAGATACTGTAGATACTGTAGATACTGAGATACTGTAGATACTATAGATACTATAGATAATATAGATACTGTAGATACTATAGATACTATAGATAATATAGATACTGTAGATACTGAGATACTGTAGATACTGTAGGTACTATAGATACTGTAGATACTGAGATACTGTAGATACTATAGATAATATAGATACTGTAGATACTGTAGATACTGAGATACTGTAGATACTATAGATACTGTGATAGAGATACTGTAGATACTATCAATATTGTTGATACTGTAAATACGGAGAGACAATAGATACTATAGATACTGTAGATACTGTAGATGCTGAGATACTGTAAATACTATAGATACTGTAGATACTGAGATGCTGTAGATACTCTAGATACTCTAGATACTATAGATACTGTGATAGAGATACTGTAGATACTGTAGATACTGTAGATACTGAGATACTGTAGATACTATAGATACTGTAGATACTGTAGATACTATAGATACTGTAGATACTGTAGATACTGAGATACTGTGATACTATAGATACTGTAGATACTATAGATACTGTAGATACTGTAGATACTGTAGATACTGTAGATACTATAGATACTGAGATACTGTAGATACTATAGATAATATAGATACTGTAGATACTGTAGATACTGAGATACTGTAGATACTATAGATACTGTGATAGAGATACTGTAGATACTATCAATACTGTTGATACTGTAAATACGGAGAGACAATAGATACTGTTGATAATGTAGACTCTGTAGATACTGTATATACTATAGATACTGTAGATACTGGAGATACTGGAGATACTGAGATACTGTAGGTACTGAGATACTGTAGATACTGAGATAATATAGATACTGTAGATACTGTATATACTATAGATACTGAGATACTATAGATAATGTAGATACTGAAGATACTGTAGATACTATAGATACTGTAGATAATGTAGATACTACAGATACTGTAGATACTGTAGATACTGCACTAATTACTGCAGCACCCATAACCATGGCTAGAGTGAGTGATGGGTGTAGAAGGGAACGATGAAAGGAGGATGGGATTGGGGAGGGAGGTAGGTAGGTAGGTAGGTAGGAATTAATTGCTTCACCATCTACTGCAGCAGGGGAAGGTGGTTCCTGGAGGGAGGAATGGATGGAGGAATGGATGGAGGAATGGAGGGAGGAATGGATGGAGGAATGGATGGAGGACTAGATGGAGGAATGGATGGAGGAATAGAGGGAGGAATAGAGGGAAGAATGGATGGAGGAATGGAGGGGGGAATAGAGGGAGGAATGGATGGAGGAATGGAGAGAGGAATGGAGGGAGGAATAGAGGGAGGAATAGAGGGAGGAATGGATGGAGGAATGGAGAGAGGAATAGAGGGAGGAATGGATGGATGGAGGAATGGAGGGAGGAATAGAGGGAGGAATAGAGGGAGGAATAGAGGGAGGAATAGAGGGAGGAATAGAGGGAGGAGTAGAGGGAGGAATGGATGGAGGAATGGAGGGAGGAATAGAGGGAGTAATAGAGGGAGGAATAGAGGGAGGAATAGAGGGAGTAATAGAGGGAGGAATAGAGGGAGGAATAGAGGGAGGAATAGAGGGAGGAATGGATGGAGGAATGGAGGGAGGAATAGAGGGAGGAATAGAGGGAGGAATAGAGGGAGGAATAGAGGGAGGAATGGATGGATGGAGGAATGGAGGGAGGAATAGAGGGAGGAATAGAGGGAGGAATAGAGGGAGGAATAGAGGGAGGAATGGATGGAGGAATGGAGGGAGGAATGTCAGCTGTAGGAGAGGGAAGGTGTGATCAGGAGAGAAAGAGATGAATGGTTTTCTGGAAGACCAGAGAGGGGTGCCCTCCATCTCGTGTTTCAGTTGATCAATCAATCTTGATCTCTGGATGAAAATGATTACGTTCCGAACATGTGTTTGTGTGTGTGTTCACAGTGGGATAGCAGTCCACCAGGCAAAGAAGAGGAAACATGCTGACGGTCCTGACAGCACCCTGAACTCTCAGATCCTCACAGGTATCATCAAACAAGAGCCAGGTAGGCAGGCATATCTTTGTCTGTCTCTCTCTCTCTTTCTTTCTCTCTGTCTCTCTCTGACGGTCTTATTTTGTCTTTCTCCGTCTCTCTCTCTCTCTCTCTCTCTCTCTCTCTCTTTCCTTCTCACTTTCCTCCATTACCCCATTCTTATATCCAAACATACTGTCATATGCATACGCTCACACATTAATCCAAAAAATACACCTTTAGGTATAAAACAACTGGTCTTCTGAAACATCAGGCCACAGTGGCCTCCCTCCACTTTTCCCTGTTCTGTTGCCTTGGCAACATGTTGGGAATTAAAGAAGAAAGTCACACAGTCTATGAATGCTCATAACAATGTAATTAGTAAGCATAACCATACTGACATCATAAACATCATAACCAGCATAACCATCCTAACATCATAACCAGCATAACCAGCATAACCATTATAACATCATAACCATCATAACCATTATAACCATCATGACATCATGACATCATAACCATCATGACATCATAACCATCATAACCATCATAACCATCATCACATCATGACACCATGACCATCATAGCCATCATGACATCATGACCATCAGAGACATCGTAACATCATAACCATCATAACATCATAACCATCATGACATCATAACCAACATAACCATCATAACCATAATGACATCATGACATCATAACCATCATAACCATCATGACCATCAGGACATCATGACATCATAACATCATGACATCATAACCATCATAACCATCATGACCATCAGGACATCATGACATCATAACATCATGACATCATAACCATCATAACCATCATGACCATCAGGACATCATGACATCATAACATCATGACATCATAACCATCATAACATCATAACCATCATAACCATCATAACATCATGACATCATAAACATCATAACATCATGACATCATAACCATCATGACATCATAACCATCATGACATCATAACCATCATAACATCATGACATCATAACCATCATAACCATCATAACCATCATAACCATCATGACATCATAACCATCATAACCATCATAACCATCATAACCATCATGACATCATAACATCATGACATCATAACCATCATAACCATCATAACCATCATGACATCATAACCATCATAACCATCATAACCATCATAACCATCATAACCATCATAACCATCATGACATCATGACATCATAACATCATAACCATCATAACCATCATGACCATCATAACATCATAACCATCATGACATCATGACATCATAACATCATGACATCATAACATCATAACATCATAACATCATAACCATCATGACATCATGACATCATGACATCATGACATCATGACATCATGACATCATAACATCATAACCATCATGACATCATGACCATCATAACCATCATAACATCATAACATCATGACATCATGACATCATGACATCATGACATCATGACATCATGACACCCATTACAGTATATCGATTGTGTGACTTTCTATTTTTAATATATATATTTAGTCTCTTTTAGTCAGCACCTACAAACATTGTTGGGTGTACATCAGCTCATGCTATTATTTTGAATAAAATGCATAACAATGTGCAGATTAACATGTGATCTTGTGTTTCCCCCTTACGCAGTAGACATTGTTTCTGGCCCAGGTTTGATGGCGGATGCTGATAACTCCTACCTGGACCCTAACTATCAGTGTATAAAGTGGCAGCCGCACCAGCAGAACAAGTGGACACCGTTGTATGACGTCAACTGCAAAGAGCTGTAGGTGTCTCTCTGCACGCTTAACTTGACTTAAACCCTTTTGCTCTTTGATTAATTCATAGGCTACCATATGTAAATGAATATGATATCTGTTTGTTTTCATGAGAAAGAAGATATTGACAAGGATATAATTTATAAAGCAGAGAGAGAGAGAGAGGGAGAGAGAGAGAGGGGAAAGGGAGAGGGAGAGAGAGAGAGGGGGGAAAGGGAGAGGGAGAGAGAGAGAGAGGGGAAAGGGAGAGGGAGAGAGAGAGAGGGGAAAGGGAGAGGGAGAGAGAGAGAGAGGGGAAAGGGAGAGGGAGAGAGAGAGAGAGGGGAAAGGGAGAGGGAGAGAGAGAGAGAGACAGGGGGAAAGGGAGAGGGAGAGAGAGAGAGAGGGGAAAGGGAGAGGGAGAGAGAGAGAGGGGAAAGGGAGAGGGAGAGAGAGAGAGAGGGGAAAGGGAGAGAGAGAGGGGAAAGGGAGAGGGAGAGAGAGAGAGAGAGAGGGGAAAGGGAGAGGGAGAGAGAGAGAGGGGAAAGGGAGAGGGAGAGAGAGAGAGAGACATAAAGAGAGACAGAGAGAGAGAGACAGAGAGAGAGAGAGATTGAGAAGGGAAAGAGAGCGGGGGAAGAGTGAGGGGGGCGATAGAGAGTGGGGAAAAGGAGGGGGATAGGGGAGAGAGAGAGGAGAGAGAGGAGAGAGAGGGAGGGGAGAGAGAGGAGAGAGAGAAGGGAAAGAGAGCGGAGGAAGAGAGAGAGTAGGGAGGGGAGAGGGGAGAGGGAGGGGAGAGAGGGGAGAGAGGAGAGAGAGGGAGGGGAGAGAGAGAGGAGAGAGAGAGAGGGTGGTATTCAGGAAGGAGAGGGGAGAACAGATTGATCTAGAGAAGGAAGGTTTTAAAGATTCCTTGGAGGTGAGTGATGCGGGGGAGTGAGTAAGAGCAGGGTTTCGGTTATGAAAGAGAGGAGGGGAGGAGACGGAGGCAGATAACAAGGGAAGTGGAGGGGATGGATGAGGGTGAAGAAAGAGATGGGGAGGATAAATGTACTAACACCTACTTGTGGACATTGCTATGCTGAACTGGGAATTGTGAGATTGAGGGATAAGCGGTGGGTGGTATGTAGTGCATACCATTAGGTTATTGTCATCAACAGGTGGCTCATCTTAGCTGGTTCACTCACGTTTAAAACATCATCTTGATGAAATATATGGAGTGTAACATGATTAGGAATACTCTTTGTCCTCGTAAGTGGAGACTGTAAGGACTTCAACATGACTCATAAACCTCAAACCATAGTGGAGTCTGTAAGGTCTTCAACATGACTCATAAACCATATTGGAGTCTGTAAGGTCTTCAACATGACTCATAAACCATAGTGGAGACTGTAAGGACTTCAACATGACTCATAAACCATAGTGGAGACTGTAAGGTCTTCAACATGACTCATAAACCATAGTGGAGTCTGTAAGGTCTTCAACATGACTCATAAACCATAGTGGAGTCTGTAAGGTCTTCAACATGACTCATAAACCATAGTGGAGACTGTAAGGACTTCAACATGACTCATAAACCATAGTGGAGACTGTAAGGACTTCAACATGACTCATAAACCATAGTGGAGACTGTAAGGTCTTCAACATGACTCATAAACCTCATAAACCATAGTGGAGACTGTAAGGTCTTCAACATGACTCATAAACCATAGTGGAGTCTGTAAGGTCTTCAACATGACTCATAAACCATAGTGGAGACTGTAAGGTCTTCAACATGACTCATAAACCTCATAAACCATAGTGGAGACTGTAAGGACTTCAACATGACTCATAAACCATAGTGGAGACTGTAAGGACTTCAACATGACTCATAAACCATAGTGGAGACTGTAAGGTCTTCAACATGACTCATAAACCTCATAAACCATAGTGGAGACTGTAGGGTCTTCAACATGACTCATAAACCATAGTGGAGTCTGTAAGGTCTTCAACATGACTCATAAACCATAGTGGAGACTGTAAGGTCTTCAACATGACTCATAAACCTCATAAACCATAGTGGAGACTGTAAGGTCTTCAACATGACTCATAAACCATAGTGGAGTCTGTAAGGTCTTCAACATGACTCATAAACCATAGTGGAGACTGTAAGGACTTCAACATGACTCATAAACCATAGTGGAGACTGTAAGGACTTCAACATGACTCATAAACCATAGTGGAGACTGTAAGGTCTTCAACATGACTCATAAACCTCATAAACCATAGTGGAGACTGTAAGGTCTTCAACATGACTCATAAACCATAGTGGAGTCTGTAAGGTCTTCAACATGACTCATAAACCATAGTGGAGACTGTAAGGTCTTCAACATGACTCATAAACCTCATAAACCATAGTGGAGACTGTAAGGACTTCAACATGACTCATAAACCATAGTGGAGACTGTAAGGACTTCAACATGACTCATAAACCATAGTGGAGACTGTAAGGTCTTCAACATGACTCATAAACCTCATAAACCATAGTGGAGACTGTAAGGACTTCAACATGACTCATAAACCATAGTGGAGACTGTAAGGACTTCAACATGACTCATAAACCATAGTGGAGACTGTAAGGTCTTCAACATGACTCATAAACCTCATAAACCATAGTGGAGACTGTAGGGTCTTCAACATGACTCATAAACCATAGTGGAGTCTGTAAGGTCTTCAACATGACTCATAAACCATAGTGGAGACTGTAAGGTCTTCAACATGACTCATAAACCTCATAAACCATAGTGGAGACTGTAAGGTCTTCAACATGACTCATAAACCATAGTGGAGTCTGTAAGGTCTTCAACATGACTCATAAACCATAGTGGAGACTGTAAGGACTTCAACATGACTCATAAACCATAGTGGAGACTGTAAGGACTTCAACATGACTCATAAACCATAGTGGAGACTGTAAGGTCTTCAACATGACTCATAAACCTCATAAACCATAGTGGAGACTGTAAGGTCTTCAACATGACTCATAAACCATAGTGGAGTCTGTAAGGTCTTCAACATGACTCATAAACCATAGTGGAGACTGTAAGGTCTTCAACATGACTCATAAACCTCATAAACCATAGTGGAGACTGTAAGGACTTCAACATGACTCATAAACCATAGTGGAGACTGTAAGGACTTCAACATGACTCATAAACCATAGTGGAGACTGTAAGGTCTTCAACATGACTCATAAACCTCATAAACCATAGTGGAGACTGTAAGGTCTTCAACATGACTCATAAACCATAGTGGAGTCTGTAAGGTCTTCAACATGACTCATAAACCATAGTGGAGTCTGTAAGGTCTTCAACATGACTCATAAACCATAGTGGAGACTGTAAGGTCTTCAACATGACTCATAAACCTCATAAACCATAGTGGAGACTGTAAGGACTTCAACATGACTCATAAACCATAGTGGAGACTGTAAGGACTTCAACATGACTCATAAACCATAGTGGAGACTGTAAGGTCTTCAACATGACTCATAAACCTCATAAACCATAGTGGAGACTGTAAGGTCTTCAACATGACTCATAAACCATAGTGGAGTCTGTAAGGTCTTCAACATGACTCATAAACCATAGTGGAGTCTGTAAGGTCTTCAACATGACTCATAAACCATAGTGGAGACTGTAAGGTCTTCAACATGACTCATAAACCTCATAAACCATAGTGGAGTCTGTAAGGTCTTCAACATGACTCATAAACCATAGTGGAGACTGTAAGGTCTTCAACATGACTCATAAACCATAGTGGAGACTGTAAGGTCTTCAACATGACTCAGAAACCATAGTGGAGTCTGTAAGGTCTTCAACATGACTCATAAACCATAGTGGAGACTGTAAGGACTTCAACATGACTCATAAACCACAGTGGAGTCTGTAAGGTCTTCAACATGACTCATAAACCATAGTGGAGACTGTAAGGTCTTCAACATGACTCATAAACCATAGTGGAGACTGTAAGGTCTTCAACATGACTCAGAAACCATAGTGGAGACTGTAAGGTCTTCAACATGACTCATAAACCATAGTGGAGTCTGTAAGGTCTTCAACATGACTCATAAACCATAGTGGAGACTGTAAGGTCTTCAACATGACTCATAAACCATAGTGGAGTCTGTAAGGTCTTCAACATGACTCATAAACCATAGTGGAGACTGTAAGGTCTTCAACATGACTCATAAACCATAGTGGAGACTGTAAGTTATTCAACATGACTCATAAACCATAGTGGAGTCTGTAAGGTCTTCAACAATGCCAAGAGTGTGCAAAGCTGTCATCAAGGCAAAGGGAGGCTATTTGAAGAATCTCAAATATAAAATACATTTTGATTAGCTCAACACTTATTTGGTTACTACATGTGTGTTATTTCATAGCTTTGATGTCTTCAGTATTATTCTACCATGTAGTAAATAGTACAAATAAAGAAAAACCCTGGAATGAGCAGGTGTTCTAAAAATGACCGGTATTGTATATGAACCTATTGATGAATCTATTGATGAACCTATTGATGAATCTATTGATGAACCTATTGACAAATCTAATGATGAACCTATTGATGAATCTATTCAAATCAAATCCAATTGTATTAGTCGCGTACACAGTTTAGCAGGTGTTATGGCATGTGTATTGAAATGCTTATGTTCCCAACAATTAATGTAGTAAATGTCAACAAGAACACAATCATAAAATGTTTTATGATCTAACATTTAGCACAGCAGCAGATATAGAAATAGTATGTAAACATTATTAAAGTGACCAGTGTTCAATTTCTATGTACATAGGGCAGCAGTCCCTAAGGTGCAGGGTAGAGAACTCAGAGGCAGCTGGCTAGTGGCAGTGACTGAGGGGGAGAGTACGATACTGGGCGGAGAGCAGGGTACTGGGCAGAGGGCAGGATACTGGGCAGGGTACTGGGCAGAGGGCTGGGTACTGGGCAGGGTACTGGGCAGAGGGCTGGGTACTGGGCGGAGGGCTGGGTACTGGGCAGGGTACTGGGCAGAGGGCTGGGTACTGGGCAGGGTACTGGGCAGAGGGCAGGATACTGGGCAGGGTACTGGGCAGAGGGCTGGGTACTGGGCGGAGGGCTGGGTACTGGGCGGAGGGCTGGGTACTGGGTGGAGGGCTGGGTACTGGGCGGAGGGCAGGGTACTGGGCAGAGGGCTGGGTGCTGGGCGGAGGGCTGGGTACTGGGCAGAGGGTTGGGTACTGGGCAGAGCGCTGGGTACTGGGCGGAGGGCAGGATACTGGGCAGAGGGCAGGATACTGGGCAGGGTACTGGGCAGAGGGCTGGGTACTGGGCAGAGGGCTGGGTACTGGGCAGAGGGCAGGATACTGGGCAGAGGGCAGGATACTGGGCAGAGGGCAGGATACTGGGCAGAGGGCAGGGTACTGGGAAGAGGGCTGGGTACTGGGCGGAGGGCTGGGTACTGGGCAGAGGGCAGGATACTGGGCAGGGTACTGGGCAGAGGGCTGGGTACTGGGCAGAGGGCTGGGTACTGGGCAGAGGGCAGGATACTGGGCAGGGTACTGGGCAGAGGGCTGGGTACTGGGCAGAGGGCTGGGTACTGGGCAGAGGGCTGGGTAGTGGGCAGAGGGCTGGGTACTGGGCAGAGGGCAGGATACTGGGCAGAGGGCTGGGTACTGGGCAGAGGGCTGGGTACTGGGCAGAGGGCTGGGTACTGGGCAGAGGGCAGGATACTGGGCAGAGGGCAGGATACTGGGCAGAGGGCTGGGTACTGGGCAGAGGACAGGGTACTGGGCAGAGGGCAGGATACTGGGCAGAGGGCAGGATACTGGGCAGAGGGCAGGATACTGGGCGGAGGGCAGGGTACTGGGCGGAGGGCAGGGTACTGGGCGGAGGGCAGGGTACTGGGCAGAGGGCAGGATACTGGGCAGAGGGCAGGATACTGGGCAGAGGGCAGGGTACTGGGCGGAGGGCAGGGTACTGGGCAGAGGGCAGGATACTGGGCAGAGGGCTGGGTACTGGGCGGAGGGCAGGGTACTGGGCAGAGGGCAGGATACTGGGCAGGGTACTGGGCAGAGGGCAGGGTACCTTGCCTCTAACCAATCAGGAGTATCAAAGCCAATGACACATTTTCAAAACACCACCACCGCTCTTGCTCAACCCATCGCCTTATTGAACCAATCAGAATGGTTCGAATTTGTTTGCGTTCTAGAAATCGTCAGGGAGGTGCTCAGATCCAGACTCATTGAGTAGAAGAATCTAACATCTGTTGGCCGGAGCAAGGAGTTTGGGTAGCCAGGCAGATGTGAACCAATCCCTTTTACACAGACCTCTCTTTTCATCCAAACCTCCATATTTAGCTCAGGGAGTGCAAGTGCAATGGTAGAGAACGTACAGTACATGAAAATATTGACAGACCCTTGAAGAATTCTCTGTCCATCCATTTCTCCCTCTTTCCATCTCTCCCTCCCTCCATCTCTCCCTCCATCCATCTCTCCCTCCATCCATCTCTCCCTCCCTCCATATCTCCCTCCCTCCATCTCTCCCTCCCTCCATCTCTCCCTCCCTCCATCTCTCCCTCCATCCATCTCTCTCTCCCTCCATCCATCTCTCCCTCCATCTCTCCCTCCCTCCATCTCTCCCTCCATCTCTCCCTCCCTCCATCTCTCCCTCCATCTCTCTCTCCCTCCCTCCATCTCTCCCTCCATCCATCTCTCCCTCCCTCCATCTCTCCCTCCCTCTCTCCCTCCCTCCATCTCTCCCTCCATCTCTCCCTCCCTCTCTCCCTCCCTCCATCTCTCCCTCCATCCATCTCTCCCTCCATCCATCTCTCCCTCCCTCTCTCCCTCCCTCCATCTCTCCCTCCCTCTCTAGCCCAATGCCCACCTATCGCGTCGACGCTGATAAAGGTTTTAACTTCTCCCTGGCGGACGACGCCTTCGTATGTCAGAAGAAAAATCACTTCCAGGTCACCGTGTACTGCGGCATGCTGGGAGATCCCAAGTACATCAAGACCAGCGATGGCCTCCAGCCTATCGACTGCTTCTACCTCAAACTCAATGGGGTTAAGGTGAGGGAAGAGAGGTGATCCGATTTGTGAATGCCTAATCATCCCCTAGCCTTTACCTTCTAACTGACGTCATTCCTGTAGGTGTAAGATAATTGGATAAGTTTTAGACAAAATGGTAATTGGTCCAACTTGCCTTCGGATTAGCGGGAGTGGGAGTTTTGGCCACCTTTTCCAAACCCTTCAGAGCTACAGGAGGAAGGGGTCAGTGTTTGATTGAATGTAATGCTACTTTCTTCCGAACCCTCTCCTGTGTTGTCTCCCAGCTGGAAGCCATGAACCAGTCCATCAACGTGGAGCAGTCCCAGTCAGACCGCAGCAAGAGACCCTTTAAACCAGTACTGTGAGTAGAGACCCTTCAAACCAGTACTGTGAGTAGTGAGACCCTTCAAACCAGTACTGTGAGTAGAGAGACCCTTCAAACCAGTACTGTGAGTAGAGACCCTTGAAACCAGTACTGTGAGTAGAGAGACCCTTCAAACCAGTACTGTGAGTAGAGACCCTTCAAACCAGTACTGTGAGTAGTGAGACCCTTCAAACCAGTACTGTGAGTAGAGAGACCCTTCAAACCAGTACTGTGAGTAGAGACCCTTGAAACCAGTACTGTGAGTAGAGAGACCCTTCAAACCAGTACTGTGAGTAGAGACCCTTCAAACCAGTACTGTGAGTAGAGAGACCCTTCAAACCAGTACTGTGAGTAGAGAGACCCTTCAAACCAGTACTGTGAGTAGAGACCCTTCAAACCAGTACTGTGAGTAGAGAGACCCTTCAAACCAGTACTGTGAGTAGAGAGACCCTTCAAACCAGTACTGTGAGTAGAGACCCTTCAGACCAGAGTCTCAGTCTTCTAGCACTGATTTGTCTATTAGTTAGAGAATGATTGTGAACCCTCTGGATAAGAGCATCTGCTAAATTACTCACATGTAAATAGGTTCATCACAGAGTGAGGAAAATACTCTATAATTCTCTCAGGGGTTACAAAAAGACAAGTGGACACAGTATAATGTATATAAAGGGTTAAGACCAGTAGAAAAGGTAAATACTGTATATAAAGGGTTAAGACCAGTAGAAAAGGTAAATACTGTATATAAAGGGTTAAGACCAGTAGAAAAGGTAAATACTATATATAAAGGGTTAAGACAAGTAGAAAAGGTAAATACTGTATATAAAGGGTTAAGACCAGTAGAAAAGGTAAATACTGTATATAAAGGGTTAAGACCAGTAGAAAAGGTAAATACTATATATAAAGGGTTAAGACCAGTAGAAAAGGTAAATACTGTATATAAAGGGTTAAGACAAGTAGAAAAGGTAAATACTATATATAAAGGGTTAAGACCAGTAGAAAAGGTAAATACTATATATAAAGGGTTAAGACCAGTAGAAAAGGTAAATACTGTTTACAAAATGGTTAAAGTGTCATGTGTGTGTTTTCAGGGTGACACTGCCCCCGGAGCAGGTTACCAAGGTAACAGTGGGACGACTACACTTCAGTGAGACCACAGCCAATAACATGAGGAAGAAAGGCAAACCCAACCCTGATCAGAGGTACTATAGGATACAGCAATACCAGTGCTCTATCGTCAATATAGTCACAGCTAAAGGGGCAGGTAGCCTAGTGGTTAGAGCGTTGGACTAGTAACTGAAAGGTTGCAAGATTGAATCCCCGAGCTGACAAGGTACAAATCTGTCTTTCTGCCCCTGAACAAGGCAAGTATGAATTTGTTCTTAACTGACTTTCCTAGTTAGTAAATAAAGATAAAACAATACAAAGCGAATCATGTGATTGAACAATCCCTTTTTTGAACTTTCCAATGTTGTTTGAATCCCACATTGCCTTCTTTAAAGTGTGTTGACTTGACTTTTTGGCAGTCAAATACATTTCATGGAAATACAAAGACACAAATGTGTGATTTAATTGTTTTGAATTGTTTTGCTTCATAGGTACTTCATGTTGGTGGTAGCGTTGCAGGCCCAGGCCCAGACCCAGACCCACAGTCAGAGCTTCACGGTGGCCGCGCAGGTGTCCGAGAGGATCATCGTCAGGGTAACCTCTGTCAGTCTGGCCGTGTCTGTCTGACCGTCCTCTTCTGATCTATCTCAATAACCTCTGTCAGTCTGGCCGTCCTCTTCTGATCTGTCTCAATAACCTCTGTCAGTCTGGCCGTGTCTGACCGTCCTCTTCTGATCTGTCTCAATAACCTCTGTCTGTCTGACCGTCCTCTTCTGATCTGTCTCAATAACCTCTGTCAGTCTGGCCGTCCTCCTCTGATCTGTCTCAATAACCTCTGTCAGTATGGCCGTCCTCCTCTGATCTATCTCAATAACCTCTGTCAGTCTGGCCGTCCTCCTCTGATCTATCTCAATAACCTCTGTCAGTCTGGCCGTCCTCCTCTGATCTATCTCAATAACCTCTGTCAGTCTGGCCGTCCTCCTCTGATCTATCTCAATAACCTCTGTCTGTCTGACCGTCCTCCTCTGATCTGTCTCAATAACCTCTGTCAGTCTGGCCGTCCTCCTCTGATCTGTCTCAATAACCTCTGTCTGTCTGACCGTCCTCCTCTGATCTGTCTCAATAACCTCTGTCAGTCTGGCCGTCCTCCTCTGATCTGTCTCAATAACCTCTGTCAGTCTGGCCGTGTCTGTCTGACCGTCCTCTTCTGATCTGTCTCAATAACCTCTGTCAGTCTGGCCGTCCTCCTCTGATCTGTCTCAATAACCTCTGTCAGTCTGGCCGTGTCTGTCTGACCGTCCTCTTCTGATCTGTCTCAATAACCTCTGTCAGTATGGCCGTCCTCCTCTGATCTGTCTCAATAACCTCTGTCAGTCTGGCCGTCCTCCTCTGATCTGTCTCAATAACCTCTGTCTGTCTGACCGTCCTCGTCTGATCTACCTCAGTATTTACCTAGCAGGAAAGAAACTGAAATTGTGCTCATGATTCCAAAATGAGAATTGTAGTTTCCTTACTGAATTGAAATGTAAAGAGACCCAACCCTGATACCCATCTGTCTACATCTGTTGTGGTCTACATTCTTTATTCAGTAAATATAATAATAAATCACTGTTTTTAGATCTATGTTGAGGCTCTTACAAATTCCATGCAGATCAGCTTGTTGAGGAAGCTACTCGGTGTAGTACTAGCACTGCAAACGCAGATCAGCTTGTTGAGGAAGCTACTCGGTGTAGTACTAGCACTGCAAACGCAGATCAGCTTGTTGAGGAAGCTACTCGGTGTAGGACTAGCACTGCAAACGCAGATCAGCTTGTTGAGGAAGCTACTCGGTGTAGTACTAGCACTGCAAACGCAGATCAGCTTGTTGAGGAAGCTACTCGGTGTAGTACTAGCACTGCAAACGCAGATCAGCTTGTTGAGGAAGCTACTCGTTGTAGTACTAGCACTGCAAACGCAGATCAGCTTGTTGAGGAAGCTACTCGGTGTAGTACTAGCACTGCAAACGCAGATCAGCTTGTTGAGGAAGCTACTCGGTGTAGTACTAGCACTGCAAACGCAGATCAGCTTGTTGAGGAAGCTACTCGGTGTAGTACTAGCACTGCAAACGCAGATCAGCTTGTTGAGGAAGCTACTCGGTGTAGTACTAGCACTGCAAACGCAGATCAGCTTGTTGAGGAAGCTACTCGGTGTAGTACTAGCACTGCAAACGCAGATCAGCTTGTTGAGGAGGCTACTCGGTGTAGTACTAGCACTGCAAACGCAGATCAGCTTGTTGAGGAAGCTACTCGGTGTAGTACTAGCACTGCAAACGCAGATCAGCTTGTTGAGGAAGCTACTCGGTGTAGTACTAGCACTGCAAACGCAGATCAGCTTGTTGAGGAAGCTACTCGGTGTAGTACTAGCACTGCAAACGCAGATCAGCTTGTTGAGGAAGCTACTCGGTGTAGTACTAGCACTGCAAACGCAGATCAGCTTGTTGAGGAAGCTACTCGGTGTAGTACTAGCACTGCAAACGCAGATCAGCTTGTTGAGGAAGCTACTCGGTGTAGTACTAGCACTGCAAACGCAGATCAGCTTGTTGAGGAAGCTACTCGGTGTAGTACTAGCACTGCAAACGCAGATCAGCTTGTTGAGGAAGCTACTCGGTGTAGTACTAGCACTGCAAACGCAGATCAGCTTGTTGAGGAAGCTACTCGGTGTAGTACTAGCACTGCAAACGAAAGAGGAATCCAGGACCTGTAGTTACATATGTAACTCATCTTTCACATCTCCTCAACTATACAATTTCTCCGTCTAAATATCTCTGTGTTGTCTGTCCCTTTCCCTCTCTGGGTTTCCAGGCGTCTAACCCGGGTCAGTTTGAGAGTGACAGTGAGGTGTTGTGGCAGCGTGGTCAGCTACCTGACTCAGTGTACCACCACGGCCGGGTCGGTATCAACACCGACCGGCCAGACGAGGCCATGGTCATCCACGGTAACCTGAAGGTCATGGGGTCACTGGTGCACCCGTCCGATATACGGGCTAAAGAGAATGTCCACGAGGTGAGGGGGATGTATGTGGTGTGTGTTCTGCATGTGTTTGTGAAGTTATGAAAATGCATGCTCGATCACGATCCAAATATTCCCTGAGAGAATTGGTTTTTATTTGTGCTATAGAATATTACAATAAATCACAACATGTTATATTCTGTCTTCTGTTCATTGTCCTGAAACCATACAGCCATCGAACTATAGCTATATGTTCTGTATGTTCTATATGTTCTGTATGTTCTGTATGTTCTATATGTTCTGTCTGTTCTATATGTTCTGTATGTTCTGTATGTTCTATATGTTCTATATGTTCTATATGTTCTATATGTTCTGAATGTTATGTATGTTCTATATGTTCTGTATGTTCTGTATGTTCTATATGTTCTATATGTTCTGTATGTTCTATATGTTCTATATGTTCTGTATGTTCTATATGTTCTGTATGTTCTATATGTTCTATATGTTCTATATGTTCTGTATGTTCTATATGTTCTGTATGTTCTATATGTTCTATATGTTCTGTATGTTCTATATGTTCTGTATGTTCTATATGTTCTATATGTTCTGTATGTTCTATATGTTCTGTATGTTCTATATGTTCTGTATGTTCTATATGTTATGTATGTTCTATATGTTCTGTATGTTCTATATGTTCTATATGTTCTATATGTTCTATATGTTCTGTATGTTCTATATGTTCTGTATGTTCTATATGTTCTGTATGTTCTATATGTTCTATATGTTCTATATGTTCTGTATGTTCTATATGTTCTGTATGTTCTATATGTTCTGTATGTTCTATATGTTCTGTATGTTCTATATGTTCTGTATGTTCTATATGTTCTGTATGTTCTATATGTTCTGTATGTTCTGTATGTTCTATATGTTCTGTATGTTCTATATGTTCTATATGTTCTGTATGTTCTATATGTTCTATATGTTCTATATGTTCTATATGTTCTGTATGTTCTATATGTTCTATATGTTCTATAGGTTCTGTATGTTCTATATGTTCTGTATGTTCTGTATGTTCTATATGTTCTATATGTTATGTATGTTCTGTACGTTCTGTAACTCCACAGTAACATCCATACATTGTCATCCTCTCTCTGTGTGTGTGTGTGTGTGTGTGTGTGTGTGTGTGTGTGTGTGTGTGTGTGTGTGTGTGTGTGTGTGTGTGTGTGTGTGTGTGTGTGTGTGTGTGTGTGTGTGTGTGTGTGTGTGTGTGTAAATAGGTAAACACTACAGACAACCTGAAGCGGATCAGTCAGATGAGGCTGGTTCATTATCAGTACAAGCCTGAGTTTGCTTCAAGCGTGGGCATAGACACCAGCCCAGAGACTGGTAACCAATACAACACTTTGTTTTAGGTTTACATGATAGACAACCAACAGCAATCAATAGACAACCAATAGCAATCAATACACAAGCAACAGACAATCAATACACAACCAATAACAATCAATAGGTGGCAGGGTAGCCTAGTTGTTAGAGTGGAGGGGCGGCAGGGTAGCCTAGTTGTTAGAGTGGAGGGGCGGCAGGGTAGCCTAGTGGTTAGAGTGGAGGGGCGGCAGGGTAGCCTAGTTGTTAGAGTGGAAGGGCGGCAGGGTAGCCTAGTTGTTAGAGCATTGGACTAGTAACCGGAAGGTTGCAAGTTCAAACCCCCGAGCTGACAAGGCAGCTGAACATGCAGTTAACCCACTGTTCCTAGGCCGTCATTGAAAATAAGAATTTGTTCTTAACTGACTTGCCTAGTAAAATAAATGTAAAATAAAATGGACAATCAATGCACAACCAATAGCAATCAATACACAACCAATAGACAATGAAATGCACTGGAAATCTATTGCATTCCTATTGTATCTGTGATCTGTTATTTTGTGTAGATTGGATTTGTGTTGTGCTGCACCATATTGTCTCTACCTCTATACATCCTCCCTGTAGATTGGATTTGTCTCTATACATCCTCCCTGTAGATTGGATTTGTCTCTATACATCCTGCTTCTCCATATTGTCTGTCTCTATACATCCTGCTTCCCCATATTGTCTGTCTCTATACATCCTGCTTATCCATATTGTCTGTCTCTACATCCTGCTTCCCCATATTGTCTTCTGTTGTATTCCATGCAACAATGTCTCCAGGATCTTACAGTAAGGTGTTGTATTATCTAGGAGTGATAGGAGTTTACAGTAGTGTGTTGCATTATCTAGGAGTGATAGGAGTTTACAGTAGTGTGTTGCATTATCTAGGAGTGATAGGAGTTTACAGTAAGGTGTTGTATTATCTAGGAGTGATAGGAGTTTACAGTAAGGTGTTGTATTATCCAGGAGTGATAGGAGTTTACAGTAAGGTGTTGTATTATCCAGGAGTGATAGGAGTTTACAGTAAGGTGTTGTATTATCCAGGAGTGATTGCTCAGGACGTGCAGCAGATTCTGCCTGAAGCCGTGAGGGAGGGAGGAGACGTCATCTGTTCCAATGGAGAGACCATCCCTAAACTTCTGGTGGTCAACAAGGTAGCACACACACACACACACACACATAGCAACCAGGAATACTGTTTTCTACCTCCTTAGAAACTGGAAATCCTCCATCTGATATGTCTAAGGAGCCGAGAACTCTGGAAAAGTTTCCGGAATTTGCAACAGACATTGACTTCTGTGCCTTCCTCTCTCCCCCCCCCCTCTCTCTCTTACTCCCCCTCTCCCTGCGTCTTTCTCTACCCCTCTCCCTGCCTCCCCCTCTCTTCCTCTCTTCATCCCTCTCCCTCCCTCTCTCTCCCCCACTCCCTCGCTCCCTTTGCCCTCCACCCCTCTCTCCCGCCTCCCTCTCCCTCTCTTTCCCTCCCTCACTCTCTCCCCTTCCCACACCCTCCCTCACTGTCTCCCCCTCCCTCACTCTTTCCCCCCTCCCTCACTCACTTTCCCCCCTCCCTCACTCACTCACTCCCCCTCCCTCCCTCCCCCCCCTCCCTCCCTCCCTCCCTCCCTCACCCCCCCTGTCTCTCCCCTCTCTCTCTCTCTCTAGGACCGTATCTTCATGGAGAACGTCGGTGCAGTGAAGGAGCTGTGTAAACTGACTGACAACCTGGAGACTCGTATAGATGAGCTGGAGCGCTGGAGCAGGAAGCTGGCCAAACTCCGCCGTCTGGACAGCATGAAGAGTACCGTCAGCGGAGGCACCACCAGGTAGGACACACCTTTACATGTTAAATACATTCTAAGAGGAGCACCTGATTATACCTATTGGTACAATTCCATTGGTAATCAAGTGCTGTTCCAGTATTTTAAATTATTTGACATACCGAATGTATTTGGTGGGTGATTTTTTTAAATTATTCCTGTCTCTGGCTCCAGCCAATCAGGGAGCCAGTTCAGCAGGACAGGAAGTGGCCCCCTGAAGAGGAAGACAGTGAAACCTGGGAATAAGGTAGATGTTTCCCTACACATGAACACCAGTACAGAAGCCCTCCTCTCTCTCTCGCTCAGCCTGGAAAACCAGCATTTAAAATGTCAAACCTGTGTTTCGATGTAATTCCAGAGTGCGACTCCAGAGCAGGGCTGCATCAGTCACAGGTTCATGCAGGGAACCATTCTGGCTCTGGTCGTCGTCATGACCTTCAGTGTCATCTCCATGTCCGTACTCTATGTGTTGACACTGCACCACAGAGGGGACGTCAGTGAGAAAGACGTGTACGTATGACCACCAGATACATCAACCATATCCCCGTAGCCCTGAAACATGACCTGTCGAGTGTCAGTCGTGCAGAGGTAAGGACGGAGTCAGTACTGAGTCAAATAACGGACTTTACTCTGAAACATTTATCAGCCAATAAATCCACGCAGGGATAACAAACCCTAACACAAACGACTAACACAAAACCAGGAACAATCACGCACAACACATAACGGGAACCAGAGGGTTAAATAGGGAAATGATAATAACGTAATGGGAACCAGGTGTGTACAATCAAGACATAACAAATGGAAAATAGAAAAATGGATCGGTGGCAGCTGGTGACGACGACCACCGAACGCCGAGCGCCGCCCGAACAAGTAGAGGGAACAACTTCAGTGGAAGTCGTGACATGACCACACAGGAGACACCAGCCATGTCTCAGGGCTGCATGCACACTACATCCTACATCACACACAAACCAGTTTCACTCCTCTCTCCTTTCTCCTGATACATGACCGCATCCAGATGCATCAACCATATCCCCGTAGCCCTGAAACATGACCACACAGGAGTCACCAGCCATGTCTCAGGGCTGCATGCACACTACATCCTACATCACACACAAACCAGTTTCACTCCTCTCTCCTTTGCATTTCTCCTGTGTACTCTCTGCCTTCTGTAGCCATGTGAGTAATATTGCTATTCTTTTCCTTATGTCCTATGTAGCTATGTAGCTTCCTGCTCCCTGTATGTCTCTTATGTCCTCTGTAGCTATGTAGCTTCCTGCTCCCTGTATGTCTCTTATGTCCTCTGTAGCTATGTAGCTTCCTGTTCCCTGTATGTCTCTTATGTCCTCTGTAGCTATGTAGCTTCCTGCTCCCTGTATGTCTCTTATGTCCTCTGTAGCTATGTAGCTTCCTGCTCCCTGTATGTCTCTTATGTCCTATGTAGCTATGTAGCTTCCTGCTCCCTGTATGTCTCTTATGGCCTCTGTAGCTATGTAGCTTCCTGCTCCCTGTATGTCTCTTATGGCCTCTAGCTATGTAGCTTCCTGTTCCCTGTATGTCTCGTATGTCCTCTGTAGCTATGTAGCTTCCTGCTCCCTGTATGTCTCTTATGTCCTCTAGCTATGTAGCTTCCTGCTCCCTGTATCTTTCTTATGTCCTCTGTAGCTATGTAGCTTCCTGCTCCCTGTATGTCTCTTATGTCCTCTGTAGCTATGTAGCTTCCTGCTCCCTGTATGTCTCTTATGTCATCTGTAGCTATGTAGCTTCCTGCTCCCTGTATGTCTCTTATGTCCTCTGGAGCTATGTAGCTTTCTGCTCCCTGTATGTCTCTTATGTCCTCTGTAGCTATGTAGCTTCCTGCTCCCTGTATGTCTCTTGGACGCTCATCTTCACTGCTACAGTCACTTTCTGTCCACCACTCTGTCTACCACTATGTCCACCACTCTGTCCACCACTCTGTCCACCACTCTGTCCACCACTCTGTCCATGGTATGCTCTCCCTCTACCTTTCTTCCTCTACCTTTCTCTCTCTCTTTTATTTTTTCATTCCCTACTCTCATTCCCTACTCTACTCCGTACTTTAAGTTGGTAATTAGGGTGTTTCCCAGGCTGTGTCTCAAGAGGTCATGACTCATTTCTACTGTTGACTTGGTTGCTCAGTCTGGAACATTCCATGAAGTAGGCCTATACTGGCAAATGTATTCTGAAAGTAGGTAGGGTGAAAGGAACAAACCACTTTCAACCAGCACCAACACTGTACAACCGAATCCACTAGTCTCATATTCAAAACTCTGTATGATTACTTTAGAATGAGAAACACTTTTATTGTCCACCCATAGTTGAAATGTGTATTGTGTTTCACCACTTATAAACAGCCATTAAACACCAACATGAGCACATCATTCTGGAGACCATTAAATCAACTATACAAAGTACAAAGGTGACATTTCAGCATTCATTACTATTCTATCACATGTGATTATCCTGCAATATCTATGCCCCTCCCCATCTGATGCCATCTGCTAGGAATTCCCTTCTATTCCATTCTCTTCTATTCCATTCTATTCCATTCCCTTCTATTCCATTCCCTTCTATTCCATTTCCTTCTATTCCATTCCATTCTATTCCATTTCCTTCTATTCCATTTACTTCTATTCCATTCCATTCTATTCCATTCCCTTCTATTCCATTCCCTTCTATTCCATTCCATTCTATTCCATTCCCTTCTATTCCATTCCCTTCTATTCCATTCCATTCTCTTCCATTCCATTCATTTCTATTCCATTCCCTTCTATTCCATTCTATTTTATTCCATTCCATTCCATTCCATTCCCTTCCATTCCATTCTCTTCCATTCCCTTCTATTCCATTCCATTCCATTCTCTTCCATTCTATTCCATTCCCTTCTATTCCATTCCATTCCATTCTCTTCCATTCTATTCTATTCCCTTCTATTCCATTCCCTTCCATCTCTCTTCTATTCCATTCCATTCTCTTCCATTCCATTCCATTCTATTCCATTCCCTTCTATTCCATTCCCTTCTATTCCATTCCATTCCATTCTATTCCCTTCTATTCCCTTCTATTCCATCCCATTCCATTCTATTCTATTCCATTCCATTCTCTTCCATTCTCTTCCATTCTCTTCCATTCCATTCCATTCTCTTCCATTCTATTCCATTCTATTCTATTCTATTCCATTCCATTCTATTCCATTCCATTCTATTCCATTCCCTTCTATTCCATTCCCTTCTATTCCATTCCCTTTTATTCCATTCCATTCTCTTCCATTCCCTTCTATTCCATTCCCTTCTATTCCATTCCATTCTCTTCCATTCCCTTCTATTCCATTCTATTCTATTCCATTCCCTTCTATTCCATTCCCTTCTATTCCATTATATTATATTCCCTTCCATTCTATTCCATTCCCTTCTATTTTATTCCATTCTATTATATTCCCTTCTATTCTATTCCATTCTATTCCATTCCATTCTATTCCATTCTATTCTATTCCATTCCATTCTATTCTATTCCCTTCTATTCCATTCCATTATATTATATTATATTATATTATATTATATTCCATTCCATTCCATTCTATTCTATTCCATTCCATTCCATTCCATTCCATTCTATTCCATTCCATTCTATTCCATTCTATTCTATTCCATTCCATTCTATTCTATTCCCTTCTATTCCATTCCATTATATTATATTATATTATATTATATTATATTCCATTCCATTCCATTCTATTCTATTCCCTTCTATTTTATTCCATTCCATTCTATTATATTCCCTTCTATTCTATTCTATTCCCTTATATTTTATTCCATTCCATTCTATTATATTCCCTTCTATTATATTCTATTCCCTTCTATTCTATTATTTTCCATTCAATTCTATTCCATTCCATTCTATTCTATTCCATTCTATTCTATTCCATTCTATTCCATTCCATTCTATTCTATTCCATTCCCTTCTATTTTATTCCATTCAATTCCATTATATTCCCTTCTATTCTATTCTATTCCATTCCATTCCATTAAATTCCATTATATTCCATTCTATTCCATTCCATTCTATTCTATTCCATTCCATTCCATTCTATTCCATTCTATTCCATTCTATTCTATTCCATTCTATTCCATTCTATTATATTCTATTCCCTTCTATTCCATTCTATTCTATTCTATTCCATTCCATTCTATTATATTCTATTCCATTCCATCTCCCTTCTCCTCTCACAGTATGTTTTCATACCCCTCTGGTCCAGGTCTGCAGAGGGATCATCTAGGATGGCCTCTGCTCCTCGATCCACCATCTCCACGCGTCAAGGTCAGAGACACACAGACATATACATCCCTCTTCGGATTGCTAGATGGGCAGTATTTAGTGGTAGAAAGGACTAGCTATCTCTGAGGCTTATTTAGTTATTGTTAGTTATTGGACTGACTAAAGATGGGCACCATGTATTTGTAACGGACTTTACGATCTAAACACAATGTATAGAGTATTGTTTTAGGATTCTCATAAAGATATTAGAAACCAAACTGATCCTACAGGACATCATCATAAATCATATGTTATGAACCTATCTATTCTGTGTAGATACAGTCCCACCCTCTCCTTCACTGGCCAATCCTGCAGCTTGCTGTCCACATACAACTGCCACAAACAACCAATCAGCAACTACTCTGTCGCCAAGCAACAACCAGTCAACACTGGGTAAGAAAACATTGACCCACCTGTCTCCATTAAATGGTACCTGTCTCCATTAAATGGTACCTGTCTCCATTAAATGGTACCTGTCTCCATTAAATGGTACCTGTCTCCATTAAATGGTACCTGTCTCCATTAAATGGTACCTGTCTCCATTAAATGGTACCTGTCTACATTAAATGGTACCTGTCTCCATTAAATGGTACCTGTCTCCATTAATGGTACCTGTCTCCATTAATGGTACCTGTCTCCATTAAATGGTACCTGTCTCCATTAAATGGTACCTGTCTCCATTAAATGGTACCTGTCTCCATTAATGGTACCTGTCTCCATTAATGGTACCTGTCTCAATGAAATGGTACCTGTCTCCATTAAATGGTACCTGTCTCCGTTTGGTACCTGTCTCCATTAAATGGTACCTGTCTCCGTTTGGTACCTGTCTCCATTAAATGGTACCTGTCTCCATTAAATGGTACCTGTCTCCATTAAATGGTACCTGTCTCCGTTTGGTACCTGTCTCCATTAAATGGTACCTGTCTCCATTAAATGGTACCTGTCTCCGTTTGGTACCTGTCTCCATTAAATGGTACCTGTCTCCATTAAATGGTACCTGTCTCCATTAAATGGTACCTGTCTCCGTTTGGTACCTGTCTCCATTAAATGGTACCTGTCTCCGTTTGGTACCTGTCTCCATTAAATGGTACCTGTCTCTGTTTGGTACCTGTCTCCATTAAATGGTACCTGTCTCCATTAAATGGTACCTGTCTCAGTTTGGTACCTGTCTCCATTAAATGGTACCTGTCTCCATTAAATGGTACCTGTCTCCGTTTGGTACCTGTCTCCATTAAATGGTACCTGTCTCCATTAAATGGTACCTGTCTCCATTAAATGGTACCTGTCTCCATTAATGGTACCTGTCTCCATTAATGGTACCTGTCTCCATGAAATGGTACCTGTCTCCATTAAATGGTACCTGTCTCCGTTTGGTACCTGTCTCCATTAAATGGTACCTGTCTCCGTTTGGTACCTGTCTCCATTAAATGGTACCTGTCTCCATTAAATGGTACCTGTCTCCATTAAATGGTACCTGTCTCAGTTTGGTACCTGTCTCCATTAAATGGTACCTGTCTCCATTAAATGGTACCTGTCTCCATTTGGTACCTGTCTCCATTAAATGGTACCTGTCTCCATTAAATGGTACCTGTCTCCATTAAATGGTACCTGTCTCCATTAAATGGTACCTGTCTCCGTTTGGTACCTGTTTCCATTAAATGGTACCTGTCTCCATTTGGTACCTGTCTCCATTAATGGTACCTGTCTCCATTAAATGGTACCTGTCTCCATTAAATGGTACCTGTCTCCATCCTCTCTCTTGTAGAAGTGAGTAGTCCAGTCCCTACACTGCGCAGCATCAACAAGAAGGCCAAGTCCAGGCCTATGGACAAGGACGGACGCTACCGGAACCGTCTCAGCCACACCTCCGCCCCCATCTACCTGTCCAAGGCTAAGAAACCTGCCCCTGCACAGGACCTGGGGGGTGTAGGGGGAGTGGGGGGGGTCAACAACCGGCTGCCTGGACCGGGTGGGCCTGAAGACCAGCAGACACTGCCCCTTCCTCAGAGACAACGCAGGGACAACACACACATCAGCACGGAGGAGGAAACAGGAGGAAGATCATCCCCTTCCCTTATAGATCTGCACATCCTGGAGACAAACCAACTCATTTCATCACACAACTGTCCCCATCCTGACAGCTGCAGGTGGGTCTGCCTCTGTGGTTCTCTACACAGCTGGGGGGTCTGCTACTGTGGTTCTCTACACAGCTGGGGGGTCTGCTTCTGTGGTTCTCTACACAGCTGCAGGTGGGTCTGCTACTGTGACACAGCTGGGGGGTCTGCTACTGTGGTTCTCTACACCGCTGTGGGTCTGCCTGTGTGGTTCTCTACACAGCTGTGGGTCTCCCTGTGTGGTTCTCTACACAGCTGTGGGTCTGCCTGTGTGGTTCTCTACACAGCTGTGGGTCTGCCTGTGTGTTTCTCTTAAGACTGTATTGGTAAAGTGTAGTTCAACAATGTGGAATACATGACACTATGTGGAATACATGACACTATGCGGAATACATGACACTATGTGGAATACATGACACAATGTGGAATACATGACACTATGTGGAATACATGACACTATGCGGAATACATGACACTATGTGGAATACATGACACTATGTGAATACATGGCACTATGTGGAATACATGGCACTATGTGGAATACATGACACTTTGTGTAATACATGACACTATGTGGAATACATGACACTTTGTGGAATACATGACACTATGTGGAATACATGAGACTATGTGGAATACATGACACTATGTGGAATACATGACACTATGTGGAATACATGACACTATGTGGAATACATGACACTATGTGGAATACATGACACTATGTGGAATACATGGCACTATGTGGAATACATGACACTATGCGGAATACATGACACTATGTGGAATACATGACACTATGTGGAATACATGACACTATGTGGAATACATGACACTATGCGGAATACATGGCACTATGTGGAATACATGACACTATGTGGAATACATGACACTATGTGGAATACATGACACTATGTGGAATACATGACACTATGTGGAATACATGACACTATGTGGAATACATGGCACTATGTGGAATACATGACACTATGCGGAATACATGACACTATGCGGAATACATGGCACTATGTGGAATACATGACACTATGTGGAATACATGACACTATGTGGAATACATGGCACTATGTGGAATACATGACACTATGTGGAATACATGACACTATGTGGAATACATGACACTATGTGGAATACATGACACTATGTGGAATACATGACACTATGTGGAATACATGACACTATGTGGAATACATGGCACTATGTGGAATACATGGCACTATGTGGAATACATGACACTATGTGGAATACATGACACTATGTGGAATACATGACACTATGTGGAATACATGACACTATGTGGAATACATGACACTATGTGGAATACATGACACTATGTGGAATACATGACACTATGTGGAATACATGACACTATGTGGAATACATGACACTATGTGGAATACATGACACTTTGTGGAATACATGACACTATGTGGAATACATGACACCAGGTAGATATTGTGTGACTGCATTGTATAATGATTTTCGGTTTTGTCAACAGCTATTCAGTATCACTCCAAGGAACCAGGAACTCCTCCATGTCACAAATCACTCTACACATGAGGTGAGTACACACAGCCTGCTCCACACATTCACCTGAACCAACACAGCCTGCTCCACACATTCACCTGAACCAACACAGCCTGCTCCACACATTCACCTGAATCAACACGGCCTGCTCCGCACATTCACCTGAACCAACGCGGCCTGCTCCACACATTCACCTGAATCAACACGGCCTGCTCCGCTACAGTATATCTACCATTCACCTGACAGCTACAGTATATCTACCATTCACCTGACAGCTACAGTATATCTACCATTCACCTGACAGCTACAGTATATCTACCGTTCTGACAGCTACAGTATATCTACCATTCACCTGACAGCTACAGTATATCTACCATTCACCTGACAGCTACAGTATATCTACCATTCACCTGACAGCTACAGTATATCTACCATTCACCTGACAGCTACAGTATATCTACCATTCACCTGACAGCTACAGTATATCTACCGTTCTGACAGCTACAGTATATCTACCATTCACCTGACAGCTACAGTATATCTACCATTCACCTGACAGCTACAGTATATCTACCATTCACCTGACAGCTACAGTATATCTACCATTCACCTGACAGCTACAGTATATCTACCATTCACCTGACAGCTACAGTATATCTACCATTCACCTGACAGCTACAGTATATCTACCATTCACCTGACAGCTACAGTATATCTACCATTCACCTGACAGCTACAGTATATCTACCATTCACCTGACAGCTACAGTATATCTACCGTTCTGACAGCTACAGTATATCTACCATTCACCTGACAGCTACAGTATATCTACCATTCACCTGACAGCTACAGTATATCTACCATTCACCTGACAGCTACAGTATATCTACCATTCACCTGACAGCTACAGTATATCTACCATTCACCTGACAGCTACAGTATATCTACCATTCACCTGACAGCTACAGTATATCTACCGTTCACCTGACAGCTACAGTATATCTACCATTCACCTGACAGCTACAGTATATCTACCATTCACCTGACAGCTACAGTATTTCTACCGTTCACACACATGCAACTGCCAGGCACACCATCTCGTGGATATTTCCAATGATAAGATCAACAGTACAAATAACATTATATTCCTCCCTCCCGTCCTCAGATCCAGCGTCAGCGTGTGGGTCAAACAGTGTGCAGTCACCAGGGGACGTCTGTGTCCTGACCACAGAGAGACAGAGCTCTACGCTGGAGAAAGGACAGCTACTGAGGTACATCTACACACTACCATCATAAAACAATAGAGATGTTACTGAACAGCGTTTTGGGGGCAATTCCACTTCAACTGACATTATAATCATTCCCAAATTAACTGTGGAATTGACCCCAAAACCCCTGTTACTGACTTCCCAGTTTATGGAGCTACTGACTGACCTCTTGACCTCTTTCTCCTCAGGGGACAGATCACCTGTGGTCAGTATCTGTACTGTCATTCCAGGACGTTACCTATCACTTCAGAGTGGCCAAGTCTGTGAGTATTGAATTTAAATACATTTGACCATTTAAAATCCGTATGAAAGTTGCTTCCTCTAAACTTGACCTCTGCCCTCTGCCCTCTTCTCCTTCTGGCAGAGTGAACTGAGCTGTGGCGTAGAGGAGGAGAACGTATCTACCACACCGCCACACTCTGACTTCTACTTCATCATACAAAGCAGCTGCTCTTGAGAGGAGAGGAAACTAAGCAGGCAAACTAGTATGCTGCTTTGAACGTATCCCCTGACTGGTATCTTAACTACTACACCTCCTATCCCATCTCTCTCCTCTCTCCTCTCTCCTCTCTCCTCTCTCCTCTCTCCTCTCTCCTCTCTCCTCTCTCCTCCCATCTCTCTCCTCTCTCCTCTCTCCTCTCTCCTCCCATCTCTCTCCTCTCTCCTCTCTCCTCTCTCTGGCTCTTTCCTTCCAATTCGGGATCGAAAAACTATTTGTTCTGCTCTCAAACTTATGAGAGAGGCATGAATGTGGAACTGTATCCACCCAAGCTCCTATGCCATATATGATGTGAGACGCATGTCTATCATGATGATTTACAGTGCATTCGGGAAAGTATTCAGACCCCTTGACTTTTTCCAGATTTTGTTACGTTACAACCTTCTTTTTTTTTGCGTTGTCTTGGCTGTGTGCTTAGGGTCGTTGTCCTGTTGGAAGGTGAACCTTCGCCCCAGTCTGAGGTCCTGAGCGCTCTGGGGCAGGTTTTCATCAAGGATCTCTCTGTACTTTGCTCCGTTCATCTTTCCCTCGATCCTGCCTAGTCTCCCAGTCCCTGCCGCTGAAAAACATCCCCACAGCATGATGCTGCCACCACCATGCTTCCCCAGTAGGGATGGTGCCAGGTTTCCTCCAGACGCTTGGCATTCAGGCCAAAGATCTTGGTTTCATCAGACCAGAGAAGGATGATCAATGGAAACAGGATGTACCTGAACTTTAGAGTCTCATAGCAAAGGGTCTGAATACTGATGTAAATAATGTCCAGTCCCATAGTAAAGGGTCTGAATACTGATGTAAATAATGTCCAGTCCCATAGTAAAGGGTCTGAATACTGATGTACATAATGTCCAGTCTCATATCAAAGGGTCTGAATACTGATGTAAATGAGGTATTTCTGTTCTTGTTTCTTTCTAAAAACCTGATTTTTGCTTCGTCATTATGTGGTATTGTGTGCAGATTGATGACGGAGGGGAAAAACGATTTAATCCATTTTAGAATAATGTTTTAACGTAACAAAATGTGGAAAAAGTCAAGGGGTGTGAATACTTTCTGAATGCACTGTATATTATGTCTTAATAACTATGTTTTTTTTGCCAATTTATAGCATCCTTAAACATTTTACTGAACTGGTTTTCTCATCTACACTCTAACCACTAGGCTACCTGCCGCCTCTACACTCTAACCTTTCCTAATGACTGAAAACAAAACCCTGTTTCGAACTAATGGTTTAATGTTTAATGGAAATTCCATTTGGTTCTAGAACACTGTGTCTTAGTCCCAAATGGAACCCCCTTCACTCTATTGTGTACTAAATAGGGAATAGGGTACCATTGGGGACGCAGACTGTGCCTCAGCAAATAATAAGGGGAGTCATGTTCACAGCTGATCTCAGTGGCGTATCATGAGTAACGTTATTACGTACCGGGCTGCTTTACTCTGGGTCAGATTGATTTACTCACTGGATGCGTCCAAATGGCACCCTATTCCCTATATAGTGCACTACTTTAGACCAGAGCCCTATGGAACCCTATTCCCTATATAGTGACCAGAGCCATATGGAACCCTATTCCCTATATAGTGCATTACTTTAGATCAGAGCCCTATAGAACCATATTCCCTATATAGTACACTACTTTAGACCAGAGCCCTATAGAACCCTATTCCCTATATAGTACACTACTGTAGACCAGGGCCCTATATAACCCTATTCCCTATATAGTGCACTACTTTAGACCAGAGCCCTATAGAACCCTATTCCCTATATATAGTACACTAATGTTGACCAGAGCCCTATAGAACCCTATTCCCTATATAGTGCACTACTTTAGACCAGAGCCCCATAGAACCCTATTCCCTATATAGTACACTAATGTTGACCAGAGCCCTATAGAACCCTATTCCCTATATAGTACACTACTTTAGACCAGAGCCCTATAGAACCCTATTCCCTATATAGTGCACTACTTTAGACCAGAGCCCTATTCCCTATACAGTACACTACTTTAGACCAAAGCCCTATAGAACCCTATTCCCTATATAGTGCACTACTTGCACTGCGTACGTAGTGCATAAATGTGTCGTAACAGATAAGCTACTGGTCGCTGTGATGTGATTTCAGCTACATCAGCTTGTTTTTGGTGATGATGGATCTATATAGGTAGCTAGCTGATCCACGAAGGCCAATGTTATATAAAGAAACACCTTTTAATTCTAAATGCATTGATTCACAGGAGTAAATACATGTTATAAGGAATGACTCGCCATGATAAGACTGGATATCAACTCAGATAACTGGGAACATTGCTGAGGATGTACACTGTATAACAACCATATATTTCTAAATACACAGTATGGCTCTGCAATGTATGATCTCAGCAGCACAGCTACACTGTATAATCTGGAACACTGTACTGGAACCATAGAGTTCGAATAATTCTAATAATATGACTGGATGGAACACTGTATATACACTGTATAATCTGGAACACTGTACTGGAACCATAGAGTTAGAATAATTCTAATTATATGACTGGATGGAACACTGTATATACACTGTACGATCTGGAACACTGTATATACACTGTATAATCTGGAACACTGTATGATCTGGAACACTGTATATACACTGTATAATCTGGAACACTGTATGATCTGAAACACTGTATATACACTGTACGATCTGGAACACTGTATATACACTGTATGATCTGGAACACTGTATATACACTGTATGATCTGGAACACTGTATATACACTGTATGATCTGGAACACTGTATATACACTGTATAATCTGGAACACTGTATATACACTGTATGATCTGGAACACTGTATATACACTGTATGATCTGGAACACTGTATGATCTGGAACACTGTATATACCCTGTATGATCTGGAACACTGTATATACACTGTATGATCTGGAACACTGTATATACACTGTATGATCTGGAACACTGTATATACACTGTATGGTCTGGAACACTGTATGATCTGGAACACTGTATATACACTGTATGATCTGGAACACTGTATAGACACTGTATGATCTGGAACACTGTATATACACTGTATGATCTGGAACACTGTATAGACACTGTATGATCTGGAACACTGTATATACACTGTATGATCTGGATCACTGTATGATCTGGAACACTGTATAGACACTGTATGATCTGGAACACTGTATAGACACTGTATGATCTGGAACACTGTATATACACTGTATGATCTGGATCACTGTATGATCTCAGCAGCTGATAACTGCATCCATTGTTCAGGTCCAACACTGACTATATGTTTGAAGAACAATGAAAATACTTAGTACACAGTAACTTGCCCACTGGAAACTTAGTACACAGTAACTTGCCCACTGGAAACTTAGTACACAGTAACTTGCCCACTGGAAACTTAGTACACTGTAACTTGCCCACTGGAAACTTAGTACACAGTAACTTGCCCACTGGAAACTTAGTACACTGTAACTTGCCCACTGGAAACTTTGTACACTGTAACTTGCCCACTGGAAACTTAGTACACAGTAACTTGCCCACTGGAAACTTAGTACACAGTAACTTGCCCACTGGAAACTTAGTACACAGTAACTTGCCCACTGGAAACTTAGTACACTGTAACTTGCCCACTGGAAACTTAGTACACGGTAACTTGCCCACTGGAAACTTAGTACACGGTAACTTGCCCACTGGAAACTTAGTACACAGTAACTTGCCCACTGGAAACTTAGTACACGGTAACTTGCCCACTGGAAACTTAGTACACAGTAACTTGCCCACTGGAAACTTAGTACACAGTAACTTGCCCACTGGAAACTTAGTACACAGTAACTTGCCCACTGGAAACTTAGTACACGGTAACTTGCCCACTGGAAACTTAGTACACAGTAACTTGCCCACTGGAAACTTAGTACACGGTAACTTGCCCACTGGAAACTTAGTACACAGTAACTTGCCCACTGGAAACTTAGTACACAGTAACTTGCCCACTGGAAACTTAGTACACAGTAACTTGCCCACTGGAAACTTAGTACACGGTAACTTGCCCACTGGAAACTTAGTACACAGTAACTCACTCACTGGACCACTAGCAAATACTACATTTGTGTTTTAGACAAAGTACTTTCTTAGCCACATGTATGTTAACTTTATATGCTTGAATTGTAGAAGATTGGCGATTTCTTTCTGCTCTCGATGATGATGTTGATAACCCACACAAATATCAACATCTGAATGGTGTTTTTTAAACCGCTGGTGCCTTATCTTTCTCTACAAGAAAGTTGGCTTATCTCAAGACAGAAGCAGCTCATGGACTTGATTGAATGCTGATTGATTGAATGCTGTTCATGTTTGAGCCACAGAGTGTTTAAAATCCTATTTATTTAAACTAACAAAAGGGGGCCATTTTGTGACATGGCCTTGTGTAACAGAAGGAGAAAAAGGTTTGGCCAGAAGCCACGCTAGCAGCCTACTGAAAGAGTGATGGATTTATACACTGGAGTATTGTATTATTCTAGCCTTTCCATTCATTGCTCTGAATATGTGTAACGCTTTTTGTCTTCCCCTCCCTGACGGGAAGACAGTAGTGATATCTTTTCCTTACTCACTGACCACTGTCCTCTTTGAAACCACATTGATTGTGTTCCTCATATGTCATGTAATACAGAATTTAGTATATACATGTATTAGTACGTGATGAAGGACCCCTTTGGATATTATCTGGTATCTGAATATCTCAAGTTAATAAAATACTTATTCCCATCTCAAGTTCAGAATGCACCATCTCTCTCCAATACAGAGACCTGGGCCCGTTTTCAGAAATCGCCTTAGAGTGGGAGTGCTGATCTAGGATCAGGTCTCAGGGTAGGAGTGCTGGTCTTAGTATCAGGTCTCAGGATAGGAGTGCTGGTCTAGGATCAGTTCTCAGGGTAGGAGTGCTGATCTAGGATCAAGTTCTCATTATCGATGTCCCCCCAAAAATATCTTTGATCACAAATACAGGCCCCTGGTTGGTTGAAACAGATGTATTGACACAATATCCCTCTGACCAGTATGTGTTAAATCTTACCTGACCTGTCATGTCATAAGGAATCACAATTCCAAAACAAATAACCAAATGAATATACTTAAATGAAGATGACACAATATAAACATATAGTATTATACTGTATTACCAATATGATTTTGCCATACATGAGTACAGTGTACTGTGTTAGTTTATTTATAATGCACCAGCCAGCCTTTATAGTGACACCAGCATAGTAGGTGTAGTTTAGCACTGTATATACGGACTGCTTAATGCTCTGATGGTGTCTCCAACTGGTTCCAACTGGTTCCAACCAGTTTCAAATGGTTCCAACTGGTTCCAACTGGTTCCAACCAGTTTCAAATGGTTCCAACTGGTTCCAACTGGTTCCAACCAGTTTCAAATGGTTCCAACTGGTTCCAACCAGTTCCAACCAGTTCCAACTGGTTCCAACTGGTCCAACCAGTTCCAACTGGTTCCAACTGGTTCCAACTGGTCCAACCAGTTCCAACCAGTTCCAACTGGTTCCAACTGGTTCCAACTGGTATAGAAGCTGATTACGTGTTACTATGTAGCTTCATTTTGTAACAATCTATGTATCATTAATATGCAAATGTTGTTTCATCACTATAATTTTTACTCCTTATTACTGTATCATGTATGTTGTATCATTAATATGTAAATGTTGTTTTATGAAATTATATGCCAATCAAAAGCACTATTCTCCTTTTACCTGTGTCGCTGAGAAAGAAAACACATGGGCGTGTGCACGCACACACGCACACACACACACCTCAATACACACACACACCTCAATAGACACACACACACACCTCAATACACACACACACACACACACCTCAATACACACACACACACCTCAATACACACACACACACACACCTCAATACACACACACACACCTCAATACACACACACACACACACCTCAATACACACACACACACACCTCAATACACACACACACACACACCTCAATACACACACACACCTCAATACACACACACACACACCTCAATACACACACACACACACACCTCAATACACACACACACACACCTCAATACACACACACACCTCAATACACACACACCTCAATACACACACACACACCTCAATACACACACACACACACACACACACACACACACACCTCAATACACACACACACCTCAATACACACACACACCTCAATACACACACACACACACACACACCTCAATACACACACACACACCTCAATACACACACACACCTCAATACACACACACACACACACACCTCAATACACACACACACACACACCTCAATACACGCACACACCTCAATACACACACACACACATGACTTTCTAATTAAAACTTTACAATGAAACGAATCAAATCATTTTAAAATAGGTTTATCTTCTTACTCTAATTGGCTTAAAGCCCTTCAGAACACTAAAATACTTTAACATTGAATCACTTTGTAAAGCATATTCACCCCCTCCCTCATTCACCTCTACACTATTCCTGTTTCTGCTTTAAAAGTTCTCCCTATAAATCTGTGTGCTTTTTAGTCGAACCTCTTACTTTGTTTTTAATACATGATCATGCCATTTATTTTTAAGTCTTTGATGTTTTTGTCTTTTTGTTTTGTTTTGAAGAGCATGTTGTCATAATATGAACGCATGCAGTAAATAAAATATTGATTGGAAACTAAATGTGTTTTGGTTGGTGGAGAGCGAGAGAGAGCTCTAAGCAGCATATCACATCCAGGAAAGTTGTTTTATCGATTAATTTTAAGATTAGCACAATAATTTAATGTCAAATAATCTGTTTAATTATTTTGTGCTAATCTTAAAATGAATCTAATGTAAAAATCTCTGTTTCGGAATAAAAGATGGAATAAATAAACGAAGGATTCCGCATGAAATGTTTCTCCAGCCCGCTAGGTGGCGGCCAAGTATTTTTACGCTGCTTGAGAACGTCGGCAGAACTGACGTGGCTCTTTACAAGTATTGGGATTCTGCAGTAGGAACAAGAAACTCAACAAAATGGTAAGTGATTTGTAGCTAATGCACACTTGTCTAAGAATAACTTGATCATGAAATGAGACTTATAGCTGTGTAATGCGATTTGTCTAAAACCTAACATTATATGTATTCAAATGGGTGTTGTAGATAGGCATTTCCGGGTTGTAATGGCTTACTAGCCTACTAGCCTACATTAGCTTACTAGCCCACTATTGGACGAAAGGAACCTAAATTCACGTTACTCCTTAGTCCAAGGATTTTAGCTACATGTTCTGTTTATTAAAATACAAATTGGCTCTGGAAACCAAAACAAGCCAAATACTCAAATTAAATGGAAATGTCAATTGCGGTACCGTTCTAGAAACACAAATCCCTGTTCAGTTCACAAACGCTAAATATCAATCAATATTTATTTATAAAGCCCTTCGTACATCAGCTGATATCTCAAAGTGCTGTACACTACCTGTCCCAGCAGGTCTGGGACAGGTAGCACGTCCGGTGAACAGGTCAGGATTCCATAGCTGCAGGCAGAACAGTTGAAACTGGAGCAACAGCATGGCCAGGTGGACTGTGGACAGCAAGGAGTCATCATGTCAGGTAGTCCTGAGGCATGGTCCTAGGGCTCCTGTCCTCCGAGAGAGCATACTTAAATTCACACAGGACACTGGATAAGACAGACACAGTTGCAGCCGACAGTATTTTTCAGTGACAACAGGTTTCAACACAGGTGTTGAGAGAAGCAGATAACTCATTAGCGCATGAAGACAGTCAGTCCTCTGGTGTCTGTTTTCAGTAAACAAGCGCCGTAACATGGAGATATGACCGTGTGGGAAACCCTAACCCTATACAAAGGTGTGAATCAATTTAACCTTTAGTTTTTGCAGAACTATTTCTCTCCGATATGAAATATCCGTATGCTTCTAAGACCGTACGGCAAGCGATGTGTGTTAATGTTCAGACCGAGCGTCTGAACAGGCATTTATTCGATGGCTTGTTTAAAAATATTTGTAGACATGTCTTTGTAAGTACATACCGGCCGTAACGGGAGTAAAAGAAGATGGTTGCTCAGCAAAACTCCATGTTTGGTGATAAATTAACTTATTTTGACAATGCTTTTTAATATATACTTTTTCTGTGTAAAATGCCAACTATTCCTCGTATGACTTGATTGTAAAAAGTGCACATAAGTCATGAAATCACAAGTTGATTTTTTTGGCTTGTCTAGTTTTCTGGGCGAGAGGTCTCTAACGCACAGATACTAGTTCAGCTAACCGTATTCATTAACGTTATGTCTGTAGCTAGTGAACTACGTTTTATAGCTATTCTCCAGTTAAATCGAATAACATAACATGTAGCTATGTTAAGACGGGAATACAGTAGCTAGCTATGCTAATGTAGCGGGAACTATATATAGATCAGGCTGGACTAGCTACTGTAGCTAGTAAGCTAACACCAAATGCAGCCTCCCACAGACAAGGCCAAGTAAAGACCAGAGAACTTCACCTGTTATGATCAAGTCAGTCAATAAGCTGGTTGATCTGTGCATACCTCATATTTACCTAGTTAGTAAGTTGAAACCCCATGTTTATTTACAGCTGGCAACATACCGGTCCATTTAGAATGTGGGATATTGTCCCTAACCAGAAGCACACTGAGTGAATCTCCACATTGTCTCCGTTCTTCTTCCCCCAGGAGCTGGAGGCCATGACGAGATACACCAGTCCGGTGAACCCGGCAGTCTTCCCCCACCTCACTGTGGTCCTACTGGCTATCGGCATGTTCTTCACTGCGTGGTTCTTTGTGTATCCTTCCATGGTCATCTGTCTTCATAGTGACAGTTTGTTTTATTTATTTTTTACCATGAATCAGTGGTCTTCAAACCTGGTGAATGGGAACACTGAACGGTGTAGGCTTTTGTTGCAGCCCAGTATTAACACACCAATGTCAACTAATATGCCCTGTGTCTCCCTACGACTTAGGAATGAAGAACAGGCAGATAGAAGCCGTTGCTGATGTAACAGTATAACTTTAGAGCAAGTGACATCACCGATTGACTACGACTTAGGAATGAAGAACAGTGATTGATAACAGGCAGATAGAAGCAGTTGCTGAGTCTGAATATTCAGAGATAATATACACTACTGTAGGTGAATATGTTGGCAATAAGTGAGAATGTTTTTGATAGACTGGATGTAACGGTTGGTCTGTTGTGTACCACTGTGATTAGCACCATAACTCTCTCCCAGCTACGAGGTAACGTCCACTAAATACACCAGAGACGTGTTCAAAGAGCTGCTCATCTCCCTAGTGGCGTCTCTCTTCATGGGCTTCGGAGTGCTGTTTCTGTTACTGTGGGTCGGCATCTATGTCTGACAGGTAAGGAAACAATCAGAGCGACTTATGCTGCATTCATGATGAGTCGGAACCTCGTGAGTTACATGTATTTCCTTAGAGCTTCCTATTGGTCGGAAACTCTAACGAGTATTAACTCTTTACAACGAGTTTCCAAGTCGGACATTTCTCAATTTCTGAGTTCTGACACTCGTTCACCATAGTGTTTAATGTCTATGGTCCCTGTGTGTGTCCTGTTACAGATTGTTATATTGCTAAATGATACAGAAGAACATTCCAGTGGAACAGAAGGACATCATGAAGTGGGCTCCACCACAGGAGATGGACTGGACTGACAAGAGGGTGGGGATTGGGGTTGCCTTTCACTAAATAAAGAGACATTTGTACAAAACTGCGTCGTTTCTACTGGTAATGAAAGGAGGCAGCCTGTGTGTTTTTGTTTTTAAAGGTCCTTATTACAAATCTGTGTTGATTCCAGGTAGGTTTCAAAATGTGAATACTGGAAGATGGAAACCCACACCCTATCTAAAGAGGAATAAATCCCAAACGGAGGCTTCAATGTAGAAAAAGGTCAACAAAACCATTTGGTATCAAATCATCAGCAGCTTTTTTTTTATTAATGCACTTCCTCACTCAACTTTTGGGCACTATGATGTCCAAATAAAACTTATTTTGCTTCTGTATTTAAGCCTCAGTTTTGGATTTATACCTAGTCTTTACTGGTGAAATTGTGACAGAATTGGAGTGAGCCAGCCTATTGATGCTTTGGAATTGGCTTCATTAGTCTGAGGACTGTAGTAGAAATAGATCACCACAAGGTGGTGCTAGAGACATCTCAGAGGGCACCACTCTGAATGCATTGCCTGGATTCCTCACACCCTCTCTTCCTTCTCAAAACCTTTGACCTTCTTGTGAAATGAGTTTTAAGGATGTGAGGAATCAATGCAATTCAGATTGTCCCCAATAAGTCAGTGATTGCAGCATAATTTTTTATCTTCTGTTAGTAGTAAATCAAATTTATTTATATAGCCCTTCGTACATCAGCTGATATCTCAAAGTGCTGTACAGAAACCCAGCCTAAAACCCCAAACAGCAAGCAATGCAGGTGTAGAAGCACGGTGGCTAGGAAAAACTCCCTAGAAAGGCCAATACCTAGGAAGAAACCTAGAGAGGAACCAGGCTATGTGGGGTGGCCAGTCCTCTTCTGGCTGTGCCGGGTGGAGATTATAACAGAACATGGCCAAGATGTTCAAATGTTCATAAATTACCAGCATAGTCAAATAGTAATAAGGCAGAACAGTTGAAACTGGAGCAGCAGCACAGTCAGGTGGAAGTTGAAACTGGAGCAGCAGCATGGCCAGGTAGACTGGGGACAGCAAGGAGTCATCATGTCAGGTAGTCCTGGGGCTCAGGTCAGTTGAAACTGGAACAGCAGCATAGTAGTGACAACTGCCTAGGCACATCTCATTCACAAAGGTGACATGACTGTTCAGGAAAGAATCTGGTGTTTCCAGATCCTCAACAGCCCTGGCATTGACATGGGAGTAGGAAGTCAAGAACATATAGGAGTCTGTAGAATTAGAACTAGTATAAATCACTATGTGATCCGGCTGCAGATCAGAATTAGACTGCCTGTGTAAACGCAGCCCTAGAGATGTATCTAGCACTTAATTTGGAGTGAATGCAGTACATTTAACATACAGTATGTATTCCCCAGGCCAAGGGAATGCAGTACATTTAACATACAGTATGTATTCCCCCAGGCCAAGGGAATGCAGTACATTTAACATACAGTATGTATTCCCCAGGCCAAGGGAATGCAGTACATTTAACATACAGTATGTATTCCCCAGGCCAAGGGAATGCAGTACATTTAACATACAGTATGTATTCCCCAGGCCAAGGGAATGCAGTACATTTAACATACAGTATGTATTCCCCAGGCCAAGGGAATGCAGTACATTTAACATACAGTATGTATTCCCCAGGCCAAGGGAATGCAGTACATTTAACATACAGTATGTATTCCCCAGGCCAAGGGAATGCAGTGAGGGCTATTTCAGACCACTGTGGTCTAATGGTGGTGGTGGTGGTGCCTTAAACCCCAATCCCAGATTAATATCTGAGGTACGAACAGAGCAGTCACTCTCCTTTAACCTGACACTGCCTGAACGAGAATACCCTCGTGACCATCTGGCCACGGGGAGTAACAACAATGTTGTTGATCCATCCTCAGTTTTCTATCACAGCCATTCAACTCTGTAACTGTTTTAAAGTCACCATTGGCCTCAAAGGGATATTCAATGTCTGCTTTTTTTATCTAATAGGTCCCCTTCTTTACAAGGCATCGGAAAACCTCCCTGGTCTTTGTGGTTGAATCTGTGTTTTAAATTCACTGCTCGACTGAGGGACCTTACAGATAATTGGTATGTGTGGGGTACAGAGATGAGGTAGTCATTCAGAAATCATGTTGAACACAATTATTGCACAGTGAGTCCATGCAACTTACATGACTTGTTAAGCAAACATTTAATCAACTTATTTAGGCCATAAAGGGGTTGAATACTTAATGACTCAAAACATAAGCTTTTCATTTTTAAACTATTTAAACACAATTTCTCTTTTGACATTATGGGGTATTGTGTATGGGCCAGAGACCAACACATGTAAACGTAATACATTTTAAATGATGTAACAACATGTGGAAGAAGTGTGAAGGCACTGCATGTCTCCCAAATGGCATTATATTCCCTATGTAGTGCACTACTCTCTCTGGACCCATAGGGCTTTGGTCAACAGTAGTGTACTATATAGGGAATAGGATTCTATAGGGCTCTGGTCAACAGTAGTGTACTATATAGGGAATAGGGTTCTATATGGCTCTGGTCTATAGTAGTGTACTATATAGGGTTCTATGGGGCTCTGGTCTATAGTAGTATACTATATAGGTTTCTATAGGGCCCTGGTCTATAGTAGTGTACTATATAGGGTTCTATAGGGCTCTGGTCTATAGTAGTGTACTATATAGGGTTCTATAGGGCCCTGGTCTATAGTAGTGTACTATATAGGGTTCTATAGGGCTCTGGTCTATAGTAGTGTACTATATAGGGTTCTATAGGGCCCTGGTCTATAGTAGTGTACTATATAGGGTTTTATAGGGCTCTGGTCTATAGTAGTGTACTATATAGGGTTCTATAGGGCCCTGGTCTATAGTAGTGTACTATATAGGGTTCTATAGGGCTCTGGTCTATAGTAGTGTACTATATAGGGTTCTATAGGGCTCTGGTCTATAGTAGTGTACTATATAGGGTTCTATAGGGCTCTGGTCAACAGTAGTGTACTATATAGGGAATAGGGTTCTATACGGCTCTGGTCTATAGTAGTGTACTATATAGGGTTCTATAGGGCTCTGGTCTATAGTAGTGTACTATATAGGGTTCTATAGGGCCCTGGTCTATAGTAGTGTACTATATAGGGTTCTATAGGGCTCTGGTCTATAGTAGTGTACTATATAGGGTTCTATAGGGCCCTGGTCTATAGTAGTGTACTATATAGGGAATAGGGTTCTATAGGGCCCTGGTCTATAGTAGTGTACTATATAGGGTTCTATAGGGCCCTGGTCTATAGTAGTGTACTATATAGGGAATAGGGTTCTATAGGCCCTGGTCTATAGTAGTGTACTATATAGGGTTCTATAGGGCCCTGGTCTATAGTAGTGTACTATATAGGGTTCTATAGGGCTCTGGTCTAAAGTAGTGTACTATATAGGGTTCTATAGGGCTCTGGTCTAAAGTAGTGTACTATATAGGGTTCTATAGGGCTCTGGTCTATAGTAGTGTACTATATAGGGTTCTATAGGGCCCTGGTCTATAGTAGTGTACTATATAGGGTTCTATAGGGCCCTGGTCTATAGTAGTGTACTATATAGGGAATAGGGTTCTATAGGGCCCTGGTCTATAGTAGTGAACTATATAGGGTTCTATAGGGCCCTGGTCTATAGTAGTGTACTATATAGGGAATAGGGTTCTATAGGCCCTGGTCTATAGTAGTGTACTATATAGGGTTCTATAGGGCCCTGGTCTATAGTAGTGTACTATATAGGGAATAGGGTTCTATAGGGCCCTGGTCTACAGTAGTGTACTATATAGGGTTCTATAGGGCTCTGGTCTAAAGTAGTGTACTATATAGGGTTCTATAGGGCCCTGGTCTATAGTAGTGTACTATATAGGGTTCTATAGGGCTCTGGTCTATAGTAGTGTACTATATAGGGTTCTATAGGGCTCTGGTCTATAGTAGTGTACTATATAGGGTTCTATAGGCCCTGGTCTATAGTAGTATACTATATAGGGTTCTATAGGGCTCTGGTCTATAGTAGTGTACTATATAGGGTTCCATATAGGAGTGAGACGGTATCACATTTGAGTAAGAACACTGAAATTAAATGCCGTTATGCATTTGTTTAAAAAAAAAATCCATTGTAGGAAAACCTCGGATTGTCCTTTAGTGTCATCTGCCTCTTGTAACAACACTAGTCCATATTAGTGGAGCATCTTGACTGAGAAAGTACCAGGATGGACCACTCTTTCTCCTAGCTCTATCCTAGTCCAGGGTCGTGTTCAGTAGAGCCCCCCGTAGCAAAACGTTTTGAAACTGAAAACAATGGGCGTTTCTTATTGGACAGATAGTCCCTCCATGTCAGTTTTCTTCTGGTGTTAAATTAACATGACCCACCCAGGTAGTGAAAGTCTGTCACCAGTCTGGCAGACCTCACTTGGTAATAGATCCTCCAGTCCCTCCCTCCTCACTGACGAGCTCTGGCATCCCTCAGCCAGACAGCCGCGGGTCGCCATGACACTGTCATCCATTTGTAGAAGTAATACAACACTGCAGCTGTGGAACAGAAGGACCGAGTTGGTTAAATGTCTCAACACATCACAAACCAACATGTTGTTTAGTCGGGTATTAGCATCATTAATAAAAGCAACCATTTTCCAGTGCTAATGCCGAAGACGCGCCACAAAACTGACAACATGTTTGTTAACTAAGTATGCTTGTGTAAAGAAACAACCACTTATCAAGCCTCAAAGGTACAGCTGAATAAACCTAAGTGGTACTGAGAGCAGAGTGCAGGTCCAACCCAGAAGACAGAGAACCTATAGGCCGTTTGTCCAGTTCAAACTGTTGACCATCTCAGGTTCTAGAGGAAACACCAAACATGGTCAATGTTTAGAACTACATGTGTACACAACACGTATTATGATGAGAGTTAGAATCCTGTCACTCCTACGCCACTCTCTCTCTCTCTCTGTGTGTCCGTACGTACCACTACCCAGCAGTGAAATGAGATGCTGAGTGTGAGGTAGATGGCACACAGCATCAGTAAGCCTTTAAACCTCTCCAGTAGCAGAGCGACCAGGCCGACCTGGGACACGGGCGTGTTGAGCATCATCAGCAGAATGATGATCACGTTGAACAACGAGGCTATGTCCTGGATGCTGGAACACAGGTTATAAATCACAGTTAGGCCTAAACAACGTTACAGTAATTATAAACCAAGTAAGACCTGATTGTTATTGGGAAAGATTTTGGAACATTTTCAAAAACAACAAAAGAAAAATAACTAGCAATTAAGTTAAAAAACATTTTAATCATTAACAGGCTACAAAACCAATCATGTACGTACATGAACACCACTAGCTGGATGACAGGCGCTGCCCTGAGCAGCTCACTGGAGGAGTTGACACACAGGTCATAGGTCAGCAGACCCAGCTGGACCAGCGAGCAGTTGGTCTGGAGCATCTCTGGGTTAGGTCTGGCTACCTAGGACACCTTCAGCTGGGATGAGCTTGACACAATCACAGCCTTGGCTGGCACCTACTTCTCTGGCCCTCGGCTGGGATGAACTTCACAAGGCCCTCGGCTGGGATGAACTTCATAAGGCCCTCGGCTGGGATGAACTTCACAAGGCCCTCGGCTGGGATGAACTTCAAAAGGCCCTCGGCTGGGATGAACTTCATAAGGCCCTCGGCTGGGATGAACTTCATAAGGCCCTCGGCTGGGATGAACTTCAAAAGGCCCTCGGCTGGGATGAACTTCAAAAGGCCCTCGGGCTGGGATGAACTTCATAAGGCCCTCGGCTGGGATGAACTTCAAAAGGCCCTCGGGCTGGGATGAACTTCAAAAGGCCCTCGGCTGGGATGAACTTCAAAAGGCTCTCGGCTGGGATGAACTTCAAAAGGCCCTCGGGCTGGGATAAACTTCAAAAGGCCCTCGGCTGGGATGAACATCTCTGGCCCTCGGCTGGGATGAATTTCAAAAGGCCCTCTGGCTTTTACTCTTTGGTTCCTCTCTGTTTTCGCTCCCTTGCCAGCGACAGGTATTTGACCTGTAGTGACACAGCCACTGTAGTGTCAATACCTCCACGACCCTCCTCTTTGATGGCCCTCACCTCCACGACCCTCCTCTTTGATGGCCTTCACCTCTTCGACCCTCCTCTTTGATGGCCTTCACCTCCACGACCCTCCTCTTTGATGGCCTTCACCTCCACGACCCTCCTCTTTGATGACCTTCACCTCCACGACCCTCTGCTTTGATGGCTTTCACGACCCTCCTCTTTGATGGCCCTCACCTCCACGACCCTCCTCGTTGATGACCTTCACCTCTACAACCCTCCTCTTTGATGACCTTCACCTCCATGACCCTCCTCTTTGATGACCTTCACCTCCACGACCCTTCTCTTTGATGGCCCTGACCTACACGACCCTCCTCGTTGATGGCCCTGACCTACACGACCCTCCTCGTTGATGACCTTCACCTCTACAACTCTCCTCTTTGATGACCTTCACCTCCATGACCCTCCTCTTTGATGGCCCTCACCTCCACGACCATCCTCTTTGATGACCTTCACCTCCACGACCCTCCTCTTTGATGGCCCTGACCTACACGACCCTCCTCTTTGATGGCCACCTACCTCTCCACCTTGAACATGGTGAGTTTTTAGATGCGGATCTTCAGTTCAGATTAAAACATTTAATCCTACGCCTAGTATCAGTGTTCAGAAACACAGGCTGTGTTATTACCTCAGCATGTCAGTCCTGCTGGCAGCCCTACTGAACAGATTGAAATAGATCATTTTGAGGTGAGAAACAAGGTTCTCTGCTTCATAATGGACTCCTGGTAAAGGTCACGTTGAGTTTCTCTATTCTTCTCCTCTTGCTAGTCCTCCATGAAACAGAAGTACAGAGTAGTTAAATAGCAGTAGTACAACATTAGGATGCTTCAGCCCCAAGTCGCTGTCAACTTAATTATCTTCTGGGAAATGAGCCTGTCTTTGTGGAGATGACGAGGATAGTGCTACAGTAGTATTTCAGAGCTGAATATATATAAACCAAGCTCCCTGCTGTCCTCCATCTCGCATCTGGTCAAGAGCCAAAGCAGTGTGTAACTTTGTGAGTAGTGAGCTAGCTAAATCTGTTCCACAGACAGACAGCCATGGAGAGGTCAGGGTAACGTTAGGGAATACAGGTCCCAAATGCCACCCTATTGCTTATGTAGGGCACTACTTTAGACCACGGCCCACAGGGCTCCAAATGTAGTGCCCTATACAGGGAGACATTTGGGACGCATTCTTTTTGTCCCCAATCGGCTGTAGTAGTTTCTTGGTACGCCAAACTGATTTTAGTTGGCTAGCAACAAGTCTTGCTCCTTACATCATCTAGGAAATCGAATCAAGCCAAGCGAGAGTCACTTGGGATCCAAACAAACACTTAGCTAGCTAGCCAACATCCCCCAAGTTCTTACTAACAAGCGGGACACACTTTTAACGCCACTTCGATACGAATTGATTTTCGTAGCAGGTTATGAGGGCATTTTCTCTCACCTTAACCTCAGTCTTACGCCTCGATCACACAGACAGTCTTATTCTGGTACACCAGAAGTACCTTCATTTCCAGTAGAACTCTGCATTGCAGAGGCAGTGCGTTCTGTGTGGTGCATACATTGGATTTATCGAATATATAAAAAAATATATTTAAAAAAATTAACCTTTAACTAGGCAAGGTTAAGAACACATTTTTATTTTGTAATGACGGCCTATCCCGGCCAAACCCTCGCATAACCCGGACAACGCTGGGCCAATTGTGTGCGCCGCACTATGGGACTTCCTATCACGGCCGGTTGTGATACAGTCCGGGATCGAACCAGGGTCTGTAGTGACACCTCTAGCACTGAGATGCAGTGCCTTAGACCGCTGCATCACTCGGGAGCCAGCAATATGTGTGCATCAGTTCGTCTTCCCTGTCATCCTCCCCCCTTAGGGAAGGTGCACCAGTTTGTCTTCCCTGTCATCCTCCCCCTTAGGGAAGGTGCATCAGTTCGTCTTCCCTGTCATCCTCCCCCCTTAGGGAAGGTGCACCAGTTTGTCTTCCCTGTCATCCTCCCCCTTAGGGAAGGTGCATCAGTTCGTCTTCCCTGTCATCCTCCCCCCTTAGGGAAGGTGCATCAGTTTGTCTTCCCTGTCATCCTCCCCCCTTAGGGAAGGTGCATCAGTTTGTCTTCCCTGTCATCCTCCCCCCTTAGGGAAGGTGCATCAGTTTGTCTTCCCTGTCATCCTCCCCCCTTAGGGAAGGTACATCAGTTTGTCTTCCCTGTCATCATCCCCCCTTAGGGAAGGTGCACCAGTTTGTCTTCCCTGTCATCCTCCCCCTTAGGGAAGGTGCATCAGTTTGTTTAATTTGTTTAACACTTTTTTGGTTACTACATGATTCCATATGTGGTATTTCATAGTTTTGATGTCTTCACTATTATTTTACAATGTTAAAAAAAATACATTAAAACCCTCGAATGAGTAGGTGTGTCCAAACGTTTGACTGGTACTGTATATACATACAAAGGTTTTGTAAAGGATATTCACATCGTTTTATGCTCACTTCACTTGCTGTACGTTAGACTTTTATTTTGAAATTCGTTCAGAGTGAAAACGGGTGTTGAACTGTCATTGGCTAGAGGAAGTTGAACTGTCATTGGCTAGAGGAAGTCGATGTTGAACTGTGATCACTTCCTGTTTTCATTTTTTTTTAGCAATGGTCTGAAGTAGCAGCCAACGGATTTGATCTTGGTAAACCACCGAAATGTCTTCTAAACCCACTTGCCTAATTGTGGCCAGTGCAGCTGCACAAGGTAGGGCGTTAACACATTATGAACATGTCATTTCACCCACTTCTGTCGATATGAGCGCGTCAATCTAGCGCTGCTGAATGTAACGTCATGTCATGTGACGGACACAATAATATTTTCAATGAACTAGATAGCTATTGCACCCATATTAGTCATGTTTGACAGTATCTTTTCTGTGTCAAAAAAGGGAAATATTACTAATTCGGAGCTGTACTGTTATCTTATCCCGGATTGTTTGTTTGACACAATCATTATCATATTGTACAACAATCACCATGAATGGCTCATACTGCTGCTTTAGTGGCTAGCCTGCTGTTTTAAATTCTCTCTCTCCTCTCATTAGGAGTGTCTGCTCAGTCGTTCCATCAAGCCTTCTGTCTCTGCAGTTCAGTGTTCAACCTGCAGACTGCTACACCAGGGGTAAGATACACACGGAGATGCACACAGAAAAACACACACACACACACACACCAGCAAAAAAAACACACACACGATGTTGGCGTCTTGTCATTTCCAGGGCAAGCCCATAGATTTTGTCGGGGTGGATGAAACCACGGCCAGATGGATCCAAGACTTCAGCCAGAAGTCTTTTGCAACCCCAGCCAAGCTGGAGTCAATAGATGGTAAGATTATAGTATGAGTAGATTATAGTATGAGGAGATTATAGTATGAGGAGACGGTAGATTATAGTATGAGGAGACGGTAGATTATAGTATGAGGAGACGGTAGATTATAGTATGAGGAGACGGTAGATTATAGTATGAGTAGATTATAGTATGAGGAGACGGTAGATTATAGTATGAGTAGATTATAGTATGAGGAGATTATAGTATGAGGAGATTATAGTATGAGGAGACGGTAGATTATAGTATGAGGAGACGGTAGATTATAGTATGAGTAGATTATAGTATGAGGAGATGGTAGATTATAGTATGAGGAGACGGTAGATTATAGTATGAGGAGACGGTAGATTATAGTATGAGTAGATGGTAGATTATAGTATGAGTAGATGGTAGATTATAGTATGAGGAGACGGTAGATTATAGTATGAGGAGACGGTAGATTATAGTATGAGGAGACGGTAGATTATAGTATGAGTAGCGCACACCGCCTCTGGTAGGGTAGATTATAGTATGAGGAGACGGTAGATTATAGTTTGAGGAGACGGTAGATTATAGTATGAGTAGATTATAGTATGAGGAGACGGTAGATTATAGTATGAGTAGATGGTAGATTATAGTATGAGTAGATTATAGTATGAGTAGATTATAGTATGAGTAGACGGTAGATTATAGTATGAGTAGATTATAGTATGAGTAGATGGTAGATTATAGTATGAGGAGACGGTAGATTATAGTATGGGTAGATTATTGTATGAGTAGACGGTAGATTATAGTATGAGTAGACGGTAGATTATAGTATGAGTAGACGGTAGATTATAGTATGAGGAGACGGTAGATTATAGTATGAGTAGACGGTAGATTATAGTATGAGTAGACGGTAACATTATAGTATGAGGAGATGGTAGATTATAGTATGAGGAGACGGTAGATTATAGTATGAGTAGACGGTAGATTATAGTATGAGGAGACGGTAGATTATAGTATGAGGAGACGGTAGATTATAGTATGAGGAGACGGTAGATTATAGTATGAGGAGACGGTAGATTATAGTATGAGGAGACGGTAGATTATAGTATGAGGAGACGGTAACATTATAGTATGAGGAGACGGTAGATTATAGTATGAGGAGACGGTAACATTATAGTATGAGGAGACGGTAGATTATAGTATGAGGAGACGGTAACATTATAGTATGAGTAGACGGTAGATTATAGTATGAGGAGACGGTAACATTATAGTATGAGGAGACGGTAACATTATAGTATGAGTAGACGGTAGATTATAGTATGAGGAGACGGTAGATTATAGTATGAGGAGACGGTAGATTATAGTATGAGGAGACGGTAGATTATAGTATGAGGAGACGGTAGATTATAGTATGAGGAGACGGTAGATTATAGTATGAGGAGACGGTAACATTATAGTATGAGGAGACGGTAACATTATAGTATGTCACCTTTGTGTATTTCTCTGCCACATTCATATCCAAAATCTATCAATTGTTACACAGTAATTGAGAGGTCAGTTATTTGACTGTTAAGATACAAATGGAAATACTTGGCGTAATACTTTGCTGAAGGTCACGTGATGATGTCATGATGATGTCCCCTGTATTCCAGGTGCTCGGTACCAAGCTCTGCTGATTCCAGACTGTCCTGGGGCGCTCACTGACCTGGCACACAGTGGCTCTCTGGCACGCATCCTCGCACACTTCACCTCACAGCAGAGTCAGTACCCTAACCTGTGCTCTATCCCCTAGTCTCTAGTGTCGATCTCTACAGGACAGATCCCTGGCACAGATTAGGTCTCTATTCAATCCGATAAAGCCCAATACAAATTTAAAGGTCCTGTAGAGTTGACACACAGGTCATAGGTCAGCAGACCCAGCTGGACCAGCGAGTAGTGCTGCATTGGGTGGAGATTCATGGTTAACATTATGTATATGTCGGCTCAATCAGAAATTACCTTTTTAAATTTCTATCGCACAGCGATCCAGATCCGACAGAGGCCTCAGCTAAATCTTGGGACTCAAAAAAGTTTAAGAAACTAATACTGTGAAACAATGTTGCATGGTTTGTGAGATGTTGTTTTACATGACACGACCATGTCTGACCCTACCAGAGGCGGTGTGCGCTATAGGACAAGGGGTATCTGGTCTGTGCTGCGCCATAGTAGAGGGACAGAAGTGGATCTTCACAGGCTACAGTCTCACTGGGGTTAGTCTCTAGGGGGGGGGGGGGGGGGGGGGGGAGAATAACACCACATTCCAAATTCAATAATATACCTGATTTGCAAGAAAAGATATGGTTACTCGTTTCATACAACTTCCATTCTCACGGTTGTGTTATTTCCCAGCCGTCTGTGTTTGAGTTGGTGAGGAGCCCAGACTTTGCCAACCTGCCTCTGATCGTGGAGGACTTTGTCAAGGACAGCGGAGGATCGTACACTGGTGAGTGTGGAGGGAGATAACTGGTATTTTTGTTGCAGGAGGTCTACATTGCAGACGATTTGGGCAAATGATCAATAAGTAGAGTTGCAAAATTCTGGTAACTTTCCCCCCCAAATCCCAGTTGAAACAGTCCCAGAATCAGGAAGCAATACATCCAGAATACTACAACCCAGAATTTCTGGGAAACCTTTTTTTTTGTGTGTGTGTGAGTAGAATTGCCACCCTATCAGTAGATCATATTGATTGGCTTCCTGCCATGTTTAACACTCTACCTCAGAATGTGCAGAGATCTGATTTGGTCTCATGTCTCCACACGAGGAAGTCAAGTTTAACACTACCTCAGAATGTGCAGAGATCTGATTTGGTCTCATGTCTCCACACGAGGAAGTCATGTTTAACACTACCTCAGAATGTGCAGAGATCTGATTTGGTCTCATGTCTCCACACGAGGAAGTCATGTTTAACACTACCTCAGAATGTGCAGAGATCTGATTTGGTCTCATGTCTCCACACGAGGAAGTCATGTTTAACACTACCTCAGAATGTGCAGAGATCTGATTTGGTCTCATGTCTCCACACGAGGAAGTCATGTTTAACACTACCTCAGAATGTGCAGAGATCTGATTTGGTCTCATGTCTCCACACGAGGAAGTCATGTTTAACACGGCAGGAACCCAATCAATATGACTGACGTGGATGTTTAGTTTTGTGTCTCAAGCAACAACAGCAAAAAATGTAACCTGACGTATTTCTCTGTTGTTTTCCCAGCTAGTCAGGAGGATGCCGTGCATGTAGTGATCGACAGACACCTGGTGACCGGACAGAACATCCTGTCTACGTCAGTCGCTGTCAATAACCTCATCATGCTCTGTAATGGAAAGTAACATGTCTTCTGTTCTGCTATGTGGGGACCAAGCTAAAAAGCCTTGGGCCGGGATTCAATCCGATCATGCTTTGACGGCTATGCGCCATTTTTAAAAAGGTAATCAGCCATTGAATCGACAAATGCAGCGTTTATCATGAATATTGCCTTTTAAGGAGCTACTGCCTTTGAAAAGCAATGAATCCATTTGGAAAATGGACAATTTGGTGTCGATATGAGTTAAACAGTTGTTCTACTGTCAAAATTGACAAAGTGTAAATCGGATAATTTTGATCATAAAGCGGGTCTCGTCTACAATGGGTAAATGAAGGTTGGGTTTTGATTTGACGATGTCTATTTACTCACTAACATGGGGTGAACAGCTGCTGTGATTGCTCTCTATCCAATAGAAAAAACTGTGACCGACCTGGCCAGCAGCTCATTTCTTTTTAACTTGAGATATACTGCACCAAACACCTTTTTTAGATGTAAAAATTACACAACTATAACATCCTCGACAAAAACGTCTACATTTATTACAGATTTATTGAGTTATCTTAGATTCACTCTGGGGATTTTCAGGAAGTGAAATAGGCTTCGTGGGGGGGGGGGGGCATACAGCATTAACTAAACCTCGGAATTGGTCAGGAAACACCTCCAAAACTGAAATCTGTTTCTCTAATAAGCAACAGAAAAACATGTGCCAATCGGCTGCTTCCGTGGCTCTTTTAAAAAGGTGCGTTGCCCACAAAGCGCGATCGGATTTAATCCCAGCCTTATTTTGACAGGATATGATTGATATGATTTAGCAGACAGGGCTCATCAGAGTATACATACAGTAAAATAAACAATCTTTCAAATACAGGTGTCGCAGGCAACATCTCAAAGTAGAGCTCCTTTACATTCAGTGCAAGGACAAAGAAAAAGGTTCTGGGTACAAAAGGCACTTAGTAAGATATGAGGACATGCTGTACAACTCCTGTCTTATGTACTGTACACCAGAGTTGGTGCAATTCCATTTCAGAAAGTAAACCAAATTACAATTCTACCTTTTATTTAAGAGAATTGGAATTTCAGTGCTCTTCCTGAATGGAATTGAGGCCAACACTACAGTCTACTACAGTAGAGGTTTGTAGTACGACCAGCTTAGCTGCCCCCCCCCCCCCCTCCACACACACGTCAAGCCTAATTCAGCAGCCACCGGTGAGGTATTAGAAAAAGTATCACTGTATGTATGTACATTTCTATTGTCGATTACATTTGTATATTAAAAACAACACTGAACAATGTACCTTTTTTATTTCATGTCAAAGAAACATTCCTGCAGTGGGCAGATATCTGATTTATGCCTGAATCAGATTTAGGACTACATTAGGCTATATCTGGGGAAACCAGTCCTTAAACATGGTAGAAGAATACTTCCTATCTTACCGTTTTTCATCTGGATATTTCCATTTAAAAACATGAACACCGTGTGTGTGTGTGTGTGAGACATATCCCATAATAACCCTGTCACCAACCCCCAGTTGAACTGCTTTGATGGATGATTTCACTCTGCCACGTTGGCAGCTTCAAATTCCTTCGTTCAGTTTGAGTGTCACTCCACCTACAACTTGGCTTCCGTCTCCAATGATCTTCCTGAGATAAGACACGTCACTCATTCATAAAAAATAAAAAAAGTAGTAGAACCCTCTTGGTGCTCAGCAAATATTACCATGAACTATATACCATTTGCACATATGGTACTGGTTTATCGATGCGCTAACAAAAGGACCTCGAAGTCTCTTACTCTGATTGGCTCATAACAGGTCATAGAAATAGTCCAACCCTTGGCCCAGTTCCCACATGGAGATTCCTGTACCTAACTCAGTGGCTAAAGAGATACGCTGATGGAGAGACTAGAGGGAGAGAGGGAGAGAGAAAGAGGACAATATATTTATAAGGATCTGTGTTTCTGGAAAATGTTGTTTGATCATGAATCAAATCAACGTAACTTAAATCTGGTGATACTCTTATTTATCTGGCTATATTGAGAATCATCTGCATTTGGACAGCATCCCTTGGCCTTTATCCACAGTTTGTTACATTTGCTTAATTTTAGAATGAGGATGTATTAAAAACAGAAATACCTTATTTACATAAGTATTCAGACCCTTTGCTATGAGACCCGAAATTGAGCTCAGGTGCATCCTGTTTCCATTGATCATCCTTGAGACGTTTCTACAACTTGATAGGAGTCCACCTGTGGTAAATTCAATTGATTGGACATGATTTGGAAAGGCACGCACCAGTCTATATAACCAAGCCCTAACCCTAACCCAAGGAATTATCTGGAGTGCTGAGACAGAATGGTATCGAGCATTGAAGGTCCCCAAGAACACAGTGGCCTCCATCATTCTTAAATGGAAGAAATTTGGAACCACCAAGACTTTTCCTAGAGCTGGACGCCCGGCCAAACTGAGCAATCGGGGGAGAAGGGCCTTGGTCGGGGAGGTGAACAAGAACCCAATGGACACTCTGACAGAGCTCCAGTGTTCCTCTGTGGAGATGATTGTCCTTCTGGAAGGTTCTCCCATCTCTGCAGCACTCCACCAATCAGGCCTTTACGGCAGTGTCCAGACAGAAGCCACTCCTCAGTAAAAAGGCACCAAAGGACTCTCAGACCATGAGAAACAAGATTCTCTGTTCTGAAGAAACCAAGATTGAACTCTTTGGCCTGAATACCAAGTGTCACGTCTGGAGGAAACCAGGCACCGCTCATCACCTGGCCAATACCATCCCTACGGTGAAGCGTGGTGGTGGCAATGTGCTTTTCAGCAGCAGGGACTGGGAGACTAGTCAGGCTTGACGTACAGAGATCCTTGATGAAAACCTGCTCCAGAACTCAGACTGGGGCGAAGGTTCACCTTCCAACAGGACAATGACCCTAAGCACACAGCCAAGACTATGCCGAAGTGGCTTCGGGACAAGTCTCAATGTCCTTGAGTTGCCCAGACTTGAACCCAATCGAACATCTCTGGAGAGACCTGAAAATAGCTGTGCAGCGACGCTCCCCACCTGACAGAGCTTGAGAAGATCTGCAGAGAAGAATGGGAGAAACTCCCCAAATACAGGTGTGCAAGTACTGAGTAAAGGGTCTGAATACTTATGTATATATATATATTTAATATAAATCTGCTAAAATTTATAAAAACCTGTTTTTTTATTTGTCATTATGGGGTAGTGTGTGTAGATTGAGGGGAAATCAATTTTAGAAGGCTGTAACGTAGCAAAATGTGAAAAAAGTGAAGGTGTCTGATGTATTCTGTACATCAAAAGGTCATACCTTCAGAGTTGGGTAATAGACCACATGCTTGACTCCATTGCTCCTAGAATGTGGAACACAAGTGAGTTATTGTGGTGGGATGATACTGGCAAGATGTCAGACGAGCCCCATTTCTTCACAAAGACAGTAGATAAAGGAGTGCTGAATGGAAACTGCATTTCACATCATCTAGAAATTATCCTTTTAATTGACATAATATGAAGTTAAAGAATACTGTCCCTCTAATACCATAATCTGGTAGACTAACTGTCCCTCTAATACCATAATCTGGTGGATTAACTGCCCCTCTAATACCATAATCTGGTAGACTAACTGTCCCTCTAATACCATAATCTGGTAGACTAAC